>NW_023303425.1:0-3964 GCF_011077185.1 Oxyura jamaicensis | reverse complement strand
TCCCTTCCCTTCCCTTCCCTTCCCTTCCCTTCCCTTCCTTTTCCTTTTCCTTTTCCTTTTCCTTTTCCTTTTCCTTTTCCTTTTCCTTTTTTTCTTTAGAAATATTTAGTTTTTCTGTTAACAATAAAATATATTTTTACATGAGTCATAAAATTGCATTGCTGCAATTACCAGAAATTAGCCACAGTGATTTTTGAGACTCTGGGAACTGTGGTATTATCCCATTTCTCTGTTGATCCATACCACATTTTATTTACTGTCACAGATAGTTCATTCCAGAGCAAATAACTACTGTTTGTATAAACTAAACAAACTGAAACCAAATAAGGTAAAATGAAACTAACTATGGTTCTTGACTACTTCAGTAGACAATAGACAATTTATAACACAGCTAAAATAAGTTCAAATCAGCTCAGAACAAGGCAATATCAGACATGCCCTGATGCCCTTTGTTGTCAGGTCAATATAAAATCAGTGGCCTTCTACTAGTAGATCGCATTTACTGGCTATAACTGATTTTATTTTTGTTTTATTTATTTTTATTTTTTATTTTGTGGCAATTTGAAAAGCAGAAAGTCCTGTTCTGATAATCAACATCAAAACTTTTTGTCAGTTGGCTGGAAACATCAACAAAATAAACTTCTACTGGGGGGATGTGACAGCTGAACACTTGGACTAGGGACCCACTGAGCTGCATAAGCTGCCTCTTCATACAAATCTTGGTGAAATGCACATAGAGTATAAAAAACAATAAAACCTTTAATAGAAACCCAAAAGCCTGAATCTTAGATGAAAACATGAAAAACTGCACTGAACATTGTCCTTTCTGAGTAGTCAAGTTTCTGATTTTATAGCATTATTAATTTAAGAAAATCCTATTCTCCTGTCACTACTGTTTTTTCTTACCTTGTTAATACAGTCTAGCTAGCAAATAATGTTTTTCCCAGTATTTGAAAATGCACCTAAGGATAATAAAAAAAATTCCAAAACAGATAATGAAGTCAGAGAACCCATACTAAAATTACATCTCATTTACATGTATTTGTAAATTTGTATTTGTAAAAAACCAACAGTTGTACATATTAAATATATGCATACATACATATTATTCAAATTCATAGAATATAATGAAAGACAAAAACTTATACACAGGAGAAAAACACAAAAGAAGTATGATGATAAGAGAACAAATATTTGAAAGCATTAATAATTATACTTGTGTTTTCTGATTTGAATTTGCGATAGCTTCTTGAACTAGGAAGCTAAGTAGACAATGTATCCTTTATCCAGCATTTTAGGAGATATAACTTTTTATTTACAGGATTGAAGTAACTCAAGATGTTTTATATTGACTTCTGGTGCACAGAGGCTAGGATTGCTTGTAAAGGTACTGTTAAGAGCTAAACCTTAGCTATGGGCAGTTAGTGAGATGTCTCAAGCTCTTTCCTTACAGAAAACATAATTGTCTGAATGTTCAAATGGAGCCAAGCTTGTTAATCCCTAAAAGATATTCTTACCTAGAGTTTAAATGTCAAGATGTCAAGAAAAACAAATGACATAGGAAGAAAAAATGTGGTAACCTTGTTTGAAGTAGCATTTGACTAACTACTTTGGAAATAACAGCATGAGAAGGAAAGCTGAGTGGCTACTTCTGTTTTTTTGTTAGCAAATCTAGATATGTTTGCCTGAACTACTCCCGCCCCCCGGCCCCCCCCTTTTTTTTTTTTTTTTGAGTATTTATTTGGTTATTTTCTTTCTGCTGTGCAGATGATTACAAATTCATCTTTCTGTCAGGCAGTTTTCATGATTTGGATTTCTTATCAAAATTTCACTCACTACCTTCACTGAATTCTAAATTTTGATGTGCTGTCACTTCTCTGAGATTGAAATAATTAAGTAGATAATAGTATTTTTCTGTGACAGATTTGTAATATAAAATGAGTAGACGTATTTAGAATGAACCGCGTATAACAAAGAACATTTTTTCTTGTCATATCCTAAATAAAATTTTTGTCTTTTAAATAAGCTTCCACCTTGGCATTAATTTCCAGCTAGCACCAGATAATAACACTTACCAAAAATATTTCCACTTTCCTCTATTTGCATTTGATTTTACTGGAAACTTGTCTAGTGCTTTATTACTCAAGTTCAAAAAATTTTACTAGCACTTAATGGAAAATTCAGAATTAATAGGTTATTACTGTTATTTAGTTTAATACAAGACATACAAGACATTTGTTTTATGTTAGTTAAGCATCACTAAAGGTTTGGAGATTTGCCTGCTTATTCATTTTTGCCAGTTTTCCTGTGATTCTGCAGCCCATACAAATGTTAGCAAGTGAAGTGCTAAGTGGTTTTTGATGGTTCTAATTGGAGAATTGGGCTTTCACATAATTTTATTGGGAATACAGGATTAGTCACTTTGCTGACATATTGTTTCTGCTGCCTTACTTATGGAAATGACTGAAAACAACACTTGTAATCTGAGAGAAAGTAATGAACTCAAGGGATGTATAATGTAAAATAAGACAATGAGAGTATTCAAGATGGACATTTTGCAGGGAGAGTACAGTATTCTGTTTTAATTCTATTATGTTCAATCACAGTATGAAATTTTCCTTGCTGGATACTATTCTGGGAATTATGGCTACTGAAAGAAAAAAAAGAAAAGAAGAAAATCTGTGTAGATTGAAGAAGTGTGTGATCTGACTTCATACACTTTTTAAAAAACTTTTTTTTTTTTTCTTTTTTTCTTTAATAGACAGTGTTTATTTATTTATTTATTTATTTTTATCCTCACATAAATAACATGTCTTTCACTTTGATTTTGTCAGTAGTTGTGACTAATGTTGAGAACTGCATTTCTGGTGGTTTAACAGGCAGGTCCTGCCTCTACAGAAGTGATTAAAATGTGCAAGACAGAAAAGAAGAAATTATGAAAAGCAATGTAAAACCATAAGAGTCAGAAAGATTAAATTTAAGGCAGTGATGAGGAGTCAGGAGACTGGACTAGGTGATACTGAATCTTCTTTTATGAAAAACAAAAACACAAAGATAATAAAAATTATGTTCAATGGCATAAGTTCTGCTGTCGTTACAAATGTTTTAATCACTTTTACTGTCATTTTAATCACTACATATACTGAACTAAACAAAGTGTGTTGTACTCAGTTGAAACAGTGACTGAGGGATTCTTACAAGTGCTGAGGTGAATTCAGGCAATTTACTCTATTTCCTGAAGCAGTAGACACTTCACTTTGATTTTTGATGCCTCGTTCTGCCTGAGGAATATGGAAGAGAGGGATGATTTCTCCTTCCTTCTACCCATGTGCTGACAGAGGGGGCAGCGTACAAGCAGCCTCTGTGGTCATTCCAGAAGAATGTTGAAGTAATTGGAGAAGCAATTGATTGATGCTGCTTGGGAAACAGTTAATCAAGTTAATATATTTCAGTGGGAGATTTCCAACATTTCTGACATTCCAACATTTCATGTAGAAAATAAATAGATAAATAGATAGACAGACAGACAGATAGACAGATAGTTAAAAACTCTCAAAAGACAGAAATACTGAATAAAGAAATCCACTGGAGATATCAAGTCAACATCCAAACAAATTGCAACAGATAATGAAAAAAAAAAAAAAAAAGTAAAAAAAAAGTATAGGTTTAAAAATCAAGAGAAACTTAAGGAAAATAAAACCCAAGATTGCCTCAGGAGCCTCACACCTTATTGCATAACATACTGAAAAGGGCAAAAAGGCTCATATACTTCCTGCAGTGTTAATTTTGCTTCAGGCTCTAGATGCATGTTGAGATCTGTTTGAGCATTCTTTTTCAAAAACTCCAAGAAATAAGTCCTCTTCAAATGACACCATAAGGAGTAGAATCAGTGTAATGTCAGGGACATTGAAAAAAAAAAGGAAGGAAGGAAGGAAGGAAGGAAGGAAGGAAGGAAGGAAGGAAG
>NW_023303424.1:0-6611 GCF_011077185.1 Oxyura jamaicensis | reverse complement strand
CTTTTTTTTTTTTTTTTTTTTGTATTGTTTTGTTTTGCTTTGCTTTGTTTTTAAAGCACATTTAAATTCAAATGAAAATGAAGTTTCATCTGTGAGTTAAAAATCTTTATTCTTTATTCCAAGTTATTGGTAATTGTAGCATTATAAAACACAATTGTAATCTGAAGCAATACTACATACAACGGGAAGGAAATGCCTGTGCAACTGAAGTAATAGGAGACTGATTAACACATGAAACAGAAAACAAACAAATAAACAAAACAACAAACCACTGTATTTTATCAAAGGCCAAATTAAAAGCTAATAAGATAAAATAAAATTGAGTAATAACATGCAGAAGTGGGAAAATAGATCCTTAACTAAAAAAGCTAGCAGATTAGTTAATCTTGCATTTAACTACAGATAAACTAGGTAGCTATCTGGGATAAATAAATGGATTATGGATGCTAGTCAAAAACATAATAATAATAAAAAGAAAGAAACAAAACAAAACTGAATATATATACATACATAGTTTTATATATATATATAAATCTATCTATCTATATATAAATATAGATAGGGAAGAAAGTGGCTTAAAATGAAGAATTAAAATTCATCACATCTTTAGTTTTGTCTTAAGAATTCTATTTATTTCGATAAAACTAAAATATATTAAGTTCTGTATGTTTCAAACTTACTTCTTTATTGTATTTTTTCACAGAATCACAGAATCACAGAATAGTCTCGGTTGGAAGAGACCTCCAATATCACCGAGTCCAACCTCCTACCTAACGCTAACAAATCTTCCACTAAACCATATCCCTAAGCTCTACATCTAAATGTCTTTGAAAGACCTCCAGGGATGGTGACTCAACCACTTCCCTGGGCAGCCTATTCCAGAGACTAACAACCCGTTCAGTAAAGAAGTTCTTCCTAATATCCAACCTAAACCTCCCCTGGCGCAACTTTAGCCCATTCCCCCTCGTCCTGTCACCAGGCATGTGGGAGAATAGACCAACCCCCACCTCGATACAGCCTCCCTTCAGGTACCTGTAGACTGCAATAAGGTCGCCCCTGAGCCTCCTCTTCTCCAGGCTGAACAAGCCCAGCTCCCTCAGCCGCTCTTCATAAGACTTGTTCTCCAGACCCTTCACCAGCTTCATAGCCCTTCTCTGGACTTCCTTGAGCACCTCCATGTCCTTCTTGTAGCGAGGGGCCCAAAACTGAACACAGTACTCGAGGTGCGGCCTCACCAGAGCCGAGTACAGGGGGACAATCACTCCCCTGGACCTGCTGGCCACGCTGCTTCTTATGCAAGCCAGGATGCTGCTGGCCTTCTTGGCCGCCTGAGCACACTGCTGGCTCATATTCAGCCGATTATCAACCAATACTTCCAGGTCCTTCTCTGACAGGCAGCTTTCTTACCACACATCTCCCAGCCTGTAGCTCTGTTTGGGGTTGTTGTGCCCCAGGTGCAGGACCCGGCACTTGGCCTTGTTGAACTTCATACTGTTGGCGTCGGCCCATTGGTCCAGCCTATCCAGATCCTCCTGCAGAGCCTTCCTACCCTCGAGCAGATCAACACACGTACCTAACTTGGTGTCGTCTGCAAACTTGCTGAGGGTGCACTCGATCCCCTTGTCCAGATCATCGACGAAGATATTAAAGAGGACTGGTCCCAGTACCGAGCCCTCAGGGACTCGACTAGTGACCGGCCTCCAACTGGATTTGACTCCATTCACCACAACTCTCTGGGCCCGGCCATCCAGCCAGCTCTTAACCCAACGAAGTGTACGCCAGTCCAAGCCATGAGCAGCCAGTTTCCTGAGGAGAATGCTGTGGGGGACAGTGTCAAATGACTTACTGAAGTCAAGGTAGACCACATTCACAGCCTTTCCCTCATCCACTAAGCGTGTCACCTTGTCATAGAAGGAGATCAGGTTCGTCAAGCAGGACCTGCCCTTCATAAACCCAGGCTGACTAGGCCTGATCGCCTGCTTGCCCTGCAACTGCCGCATGATGACACCCAAGATAATCTGCTCCATGAGCTTCCCTGGCTCTGAGGTCAAACTAACAGGCCTATAGTTCCCTTGGTCTACCCTCTGGCCCTTCTTGTAGATGGGCATCACGTTTGCTAGCTGCCAGTCAAGTGGGACCTCCCCCGATAGCCAGGACTGCCAATAAATGATGGAGAGCGGCTTGGCCATCTCCTCCATCCGTTCTCTCAGTACCCTCGGGTGGATTCCATCCAGCCCCATCAACTTGCGTACATCCAAATGCTGTAGCAGGTCACCAACCATTTCCTCATGGATTGTGGGGGCGACATTCTGCTTCCCATCCCCTTCCACGAGCCCAGAAAAAGAGAAAAGAGCTATTTTAAGCAAAGATGATCCAAACTAGCACTTTGAGTTGTTCAGCTTTATAGTCCATAAGTGTCTTGGCATTTATTACAAAACTAGATCTCCTAGAATATGGTTTATTTGGCATAGAGAACAGAATAACAGAGTACTCTATTTGTTGTGTATGTGAGAAAGTATACTAATATTTATAGATTTAGAGAAAAAAATAGGGCTTGTAAGTCCTTCAGACTCTAGATAATGCTGGGGGCAGAAATCCTTTTTAAATGCATAACTTTGTTGTATGTTTAAAGCAGAGTCCTGGCACCTTGAAAGCTTAGTTCTCAGGTACTGCTCACACCGCAGAGCAAGACGTTAACACAGATAAGCTAACTTAGGCAGCAACATCACTTTACTTGTACTCTAATAACATTCCTAGTTGTTTGTTGTTGTTTTTGTTTTTGTTTTTTGGTTGTTTGTTTTTTCTCCCCCGTGATTTGCCCTCATGAACAGAGATAAGGGCCTCCCTCCTCCATTCCCACCCCCTCCAAAACAGGGCTAGTCCTAGCTAAATACAATCCCTAAACTCCAACACCCTGTTTCAAAACTCTGCCTGGAAAAAAATAAAAATAAGAAAAAAAAAAAAGCAACCCTTGTCTCTATGCCTGGACATTGACATGTTGGAGGCAGCCAGGACCATTAGCAAACACAGTGGCAGCCACAAGATCTTTGTAGTCCACAAAAATTTGCCTTGAGGAATGTATTACACTATGACCCATACCCATCTTTCAGATGACTTTTGGTGCTTATTTAATCCTGCTGAATTATGTAGTTTCCCGGAAGTTTTATGTAACTGATGCACTGAACTGTTAAAAACGAGGAATGCATATTGGAGAGAAGTCGAGCATAGAAAAAAAATGTTTGGAAGAAAGCCTAGATCTTGCTAAGCATGTATCCAAGAACATAGAAACAATCAAAAGCTATTTACATGAAGTGTTTTTAACTCCCATATTTCTCAGTCTGTGCATTAATTTGTTATGGCTAGAGGTATAGAATTGGCTTGAAGTTGCTGAATGTTGATTATATGGCTTGGTTTATGTTTTGAGTTAAATTGAAATGGAAGATTCTTCCTTGGAGGTGTTAAACTAAAACTTTTGTACATGTCCTGCCGGTTATTTATATAGGGCATTGCAAATTTGCAATGGGATAAAGGGAAAATGATAAAACACTGCATAGACCTAATCGAGTCATGTCAATATTGCATCTTTATTGGATGAAAAGAACATTTTTGGGATTTTGATGACAGATGAAAAGAAAGCTGCAGCTGTCATCATAAATCTGTAGTACCTGCTTGAAATCTGTATTTTAAAGCATAACAGATATTGTAAACAGGAAAAGATTCAAGCTACTGAAGGAAATCAAGGGAAAAAATATCATATGCTAACAGGGGAAAGTGTGTGCGTGTGTATGTGAGCATGCATGCATGTGTTCAGCCAGACCTGTGAATTAGATCCATCCATGATGACATCACAATTTGCTCTTTCAGGTATCATTCTTCTACTGGCTGTTGATCTCCAGGTGATGTCAAGGATCATGGCATTCAATTTGTGTTTGCAAATTTGAAGCAAACAGATTATTTTCAAGGACATATCTCTAGAATCTCTATAAAAGACATGCAGAATTTAAGATTTTTGCACTCCTAAGTTGTACTTAAGTTGGAAATGAACAGACGTGGTAAAATAGGACAAACTATAAATCAATACTCAGGTCAGATAGTCCAAACGTATAATGGAAATGGAAAAGCTTATGAGGTAACAGATCACTCTATTTGGGAATAGTACCCACATTTATCAGAAATTCAGTATGTTAGATATTGACACTTTAAAAGTTAGTTTATGCTGTTCTCAAACTGAAGCATTACATAAAAGAAATTAGAAAAGACATAATATACCTACAGACACCTGAAGGCAGGAAGAGCTTCTGAAGAAAAAGGGGATTATATTTCATTAGGTCTGGAGTGTAATTCATGTAAAAACAATGCTCTTGTTCTTTAGGTTGATATAGGACATGACAATCAAAACAAACAAACAAACAACAACAACAACAACAAACAAAACACCACCACCAAAAAACTACTTGCAATTTACTTGTTACCTGAATACTCTAAGGAGTTTGGAAATAAATTCACCTTTGTGATAATTGTTTTTCAAAACTTACATTCAACACCATACCATAAACTTTATTATTAAAGTGATAAAGTGATACATATAAAGTGATATATGTTTTTTGTTTGTAAATAGAACTTGGGACAGAATTTTCGTATGGAAGAAAAAACAAACAAACAAACAAACAAACAAAAAAACAGTCTATTTTACACTACAGATATCTACTCTCATTTTACTTTTATGCTGATCTTGCTGAATTCATACTGGACTCATTTTAGGGTAACAGAAACATGGAACTCCAGTTCCTAGGAACTACAATAGTAAAAAGAAATAACAGCGGGAGAAGGCCAGAAGAACCTAATTTTTTAATTTTATTTATTTATTTATTTTAATGGCAATTATATGTATGTATGTCTTTGTGTGTTCCTGCTGCAGGTAAGAACTAGCCAAACTATTTATGATTAAAAAATGATTAGATGATTATGTGTATTGCTGACATAGGTTCTGATGTTATTTAAATTGACTATTAAAAATCACTTCTGAAAGCTTTCCATTTACCTTGATTCTAGGCGTCTTATTGCAAATTATTCACATCAGGTACAAACTCATACATTTTAAATGCTTATGTGAATAGGATTTGAAAAGTCTCATCAGTGTTTTCCATGTGGGGAACATCTGTGACAACATGAACTAAGAGCCTTTGCTGTACCTTAAATAGTACACAGGTTTCAAAGAGAAATTATATTCCAGACGGAGAAGAATTTCAGTATTTCTTCTAAAGTAAATATCATCTTATAGGTTTCAAATTGTTTAAAAAAACTTCAATTTAGAAGCTTCAAAATAGAATATTTAATACCATCAGAGTCAATTCAGAGTCAACAGTATCAATTGTAAGCAATTGATACTAAAATTCAGTGGCATCACCACAATACTTCAGAAAACTAAACTGATATTTTAAATGAGCAATATAAATACATTTAAACTTGATAAAATGTTTTGAATAGCTCAAAAGTTAAATAAAAATGAATGTGGTGAATTTAAGTAGTCTTTTATAATTTTATTCACTCTGTAGCATTTAAGCATATTTCTGCTTCTTTCCCCACTCATAAAAGCATAGCTGACTTCTAAACTTTATTCTGATAAATGGAACTTTTATGAAATTTTTATATGTATCATTAAAGATTTAAATTAAATTAATTTCAATGGTCTATTCAGATGTATTGATTCCTCTATCATGACTGACATGACATTGCAAAATTTATGCTTTTCTACGTTTCTATGTTTGTGTCATTGGCCCTCCAGATGTACTTTGGACTTTCTTTTATTGTTTTATTGTACACTTAGTATTAAATACATCCAGAACATTTTTTCATACACTTGCATGATACTCATGTACAGATTGTGTATATGTATGTGTGTGTGGGGGTGTAAAACTGGCTTTAAAAATAGTTTATTGTTGCTAAAATACTCTTCCACATGAAGTGTATTTATGCTTTTAACAGTGAGATTTCAACCGCAGATTCTTGTGTTTTTCAGTATGACACCAATTGATGGTGTTTGGGTGTTTTCCTTTCAGCCTTGATTCAGCCCTTTTTTATTTGGAGATATTAAATGGAGAGTCTTCTCTGAAACACAAAGTCTGCCTATAGAGCATTTGCTCCTTATTTATTTATTTATTTAATTTTTATTTTCTTTTTTCTTTTTCCTTTTTCACTGCTTGCATTAGCTTCATTCATTTTCCAGGTTTAAATATGTTAAATGAAACACTCTAGATATCTGTTTAATAAATTGGGTATGTATTACATATTAACTTTTGTTTTTGAACAGTAACCTGTTCTTTTCCTCCTGCCCTCATTTCTAATGTGATTTCCAGAGTTCATTATCAAAAGAATATATTTGCATACATATATTCAAACACAAGATTAATATTATCTCAATCTGTATACTTTTTGTGTGTGTGTGTGTGTGTGTGTACATAGACAGAAATCCTTACCAAGGTAAAGACTCTTTGAAAACATTTTAAACATCAAATAATTTTCTTTACAACCTTTCACAAAATTAAACATGAAAAGCTTTTTAATTTTAAGTATTTGCTTTCTTTTTGTACCAATTAGACATCAGGGACCTG
>NW_023303423.1:20717-24506 GCF_011077185.1 Oxyura jamaicensis | reverse complement strand
TTTTTTTTTTTTTTTTTTTTTTTCTGGTCTATACCAGTTAAAGCATTTTCTCCCGCTTTCTCCAATCTGCCTCTTTATTTCAGTTCTACTACACAAAGTCTTCTAATCTTCTAATCTTCTAATCTTCTAAGTCTTCTAATCTTCTAATCTTTGGGCAATCACCAACCGCATGAAGTTCAATAAGAGCAAGTGCCGGGTCCTGCACCTGGGACGGGGAAACCCTGGCTGCATGTACAGACTGGGCGATGAGACGCTGGAGAGCAGCCTGGAAGAGAGGGATCTGGGGGTCGTGGTAGACAGCAAGTTGAATATGAGCCAGCAGTGTGCCCTGGCAGCCAGGAGGGCCAATCGTATCCTGGGGTGCATCAAGAATGGCATCGCTAGTAGGTCAAGGGAGGTGATTGTCCCGCTCTACTCTGCGCTGGTGCGGCCTCACCTCGAGTACTGTGTGCAGTTCTGGGCACCACAGTATAAAAAGGACATGAAACTGTTGGAGAGTGTCCAGAGGAGGGCTACGAAGATGGTGAAAGGCCTGGAGGGGAAGACGTACGAGGAACGGCTGAGGTCACTGGGCCTGTTCAGCCTGGAAAAGAGGAGGCTGAGGGGAGACCTCATCGCAGTCTACAACTTCCTCGTAAGGGGTTGTCAAGAGGCAGGAGACCTTTTCTCCATTAACACTAGTGACAGGACCCGCGGGAACGGGGTTAAGCTGAGGCAGGGGAAATTTAGGCTGGACGTCAGGAGGGGGTTCTTCACAGAGAGGGTGGTTGCACACTGGAACAGGCTCCCCAGGGAAGTGGTCACTGCACCGAGCCTGTCTGAATTTAAGAAGAGATTGGACTGTGAACTTAGGCACATGGTCTGAACTTTTGGGTAGACCTGTGCGGTGTCGAGAGTTGGACTTGATGATCCTTAAGGGTCCCTTCCAACTCAGGATATTCTATGATTCTATGATTCTATGATTCTACTTTCTAAATTATTGGTTTAGTTTCATCAAACATTTCATTTTTTATTTTTTACTAATTTGTTCTCTACTATATTGAATTTGCTTTGAAATGTGATGATTTTTTTTTCCTGCAAATTCATTTATATTTTTTTTTGAGTTGTCTATATCCGTCATATCTCCATATCAGTCTTTTTATTTCAGATAAACTCATTGTATAGTTGTTTTCACACCTGGATGTGATTTTTGATAATGAACTGAAGATATTAAACTGTAGCATCTTTACGTCTAAATAAAAGCTGCATGTCTGTTTGCCAAGCTGTGATTTTGATAAACAATTAAAATGAAGTTTCTGTTGCTGAATGCTAATGCAAAAAATACAAGTGTGTTTCCTTACTCCAACTTTAATAATTGTCATTTTGTTACGGTGTTTCAAGAGATGGGTTGAGTCCAAGACATAAATAGTTGCTAATTCAAGTTTTGTACCATTCCATTTCATATAGCAGGAACTGAAGCAAGCAATCTCTTGATCATAATGTGGTTTGTGAACAAAATAATGAAATTCATAAACATCTATTATTTCTTTACAGAACATGCCAAACATTTTTATAAAAGGCTTAATAGGAAGTTGAAGTCAAATTTAGGACACTAGTTGTACTAATGGAAGAGAAGGAAATCCTCACAAAACAATGGCATAGAGTCTCTTTAACTTCCTTTTTAATACTTCTTTGACTTTTTGCCAGCTATATTATTTGTAATGTAGGTAAGTCCAAAGAAACTGGGATGGGAAAGCATTTTACACTATAAATTAAAAGTTTATTTCTTGATTTATAGAAAAAAAAAATAAATAAAACCATAACAAGAAAGGGATTGAGAACATCATGTTTTAGTGCTTTGTTCTGAAGTGCTTAGGAATTCATGAAAAGATTGGCTTGGGTGGTAGTTAGAACATGTTGGATCAAGTGGAAATTTAAATTTTTCTGTTGTTGGTATTCACTTCTTGCTTCCTATCATGATAATGATGGTCTCCAGAGGGAGCTTGCGAGGTGATGTTAAGTTCACAGAGAAAGTTGTCAAGATGCATAGTGAGAAAAAGTCAGTGAGGCTTAAGTAGTAAATTCATTGTTTAATCCAACAGCTCCCATCCTCATTAGGGAGAAAACTAGCTTTGCTTTTTACATCTTGAGGTTAAAAAGAGAAATTGTTCCATGATTACTGAAACTTTTCTGAAGGAGACTTGCTATTAAGTTGTGGGATCTTTTTTGATCGAGCCTATGCGTTGGGTATATCAAACTGAAAAGCTGAGTTCTATGTTGACTTATTTATTTATTTATTGAATGAAAAGCTGCTAAATCTGCCACTTTTTTATTATTCACCCTCTGAAACATTGTCTTTCACTACAGGCAATCTTGCTGACTTCTTTACTGCAAAACCAGACCTAGTAAACAATGTGATGCAAAAGGAAACCCAGAATACAGGCTTCTACAAAAACTGATGAAGCTGAATAGAAATGAGGGGGAAAAGGGAAATGAAAGAGAAAGCTGATCACGTAGAAATCAAGTAATGAGAAAAAGAAGTGGGAGTAGGGGGTGGAGGAGAGGGAAAGGAGAGAGAGAATTACTTTAGTAAAAGAAGAATGAGGGAATAGAGGAAGCCACCAAGAAGCATATTCTCTGTTCTTTCAATTTCATGTGAAATTCAAATGTAATTTTATGTTATTAGAGATAAATAGTGAAAAGAGTTTTGATAAAAGCAGTAATATACCTGTAAGTATTGCTTTAAAACAAATGAATTATAAAATAAAGAGAAATATGCGCAGCAAGACTCATTACTTTGTGTGGAATACTGCACAAATGTCTCTATTCTAGTTCTCATATACACACCTCAGTATTAAACGTTTGCAGTCATTTGCTCAAATGTACGCAAAATAGTTCATTTTTATTATATACCTGTTTTTGATATACTGCATTTCATGTAAATTGCACAGTACCTTTATACCTAAATTGCGTCCTTTGGTTTCTAATTCAAATTTAACTCCTTTTTTTGTATTTCTGTAAGAGCTTTGGTTACAGCCAAGTGCAGAAATGGGGCCCATGTGATTAAAAGCTAGATTTTTGCATCAGTGCTGCTTTGGATGTCATTAGAGGATGTCATTAGAATAGCATAGCACCAGTCTGACCATAGCTCACTGTCTGAATTTTCAATTGTTATGTCATGTGCTGAGGACGGTTTATTTTGCAGCAGTAAGTGTCCTTAGGTCTAGGAATATACTTAGGAATATGCTTTTTTTTTTTTTTTTTTTTTTTTTTTTTATATTTGTTTTTTTTTCTTTCTTTTTTTTTTAACGTTTAAAAAAAAAAAAAAAAAAAAAAAAAAAAAGCCCCATGTAAAATTTGATTTAAGTAATACTAGCCTTGTACTAGCCTTGTATTTCATAAAAAATACTCAGAGATGAACAGATGTCTTTCAGATCTTATGGATGTTAACAAAGATGTCAGCCATTCTCTTCTTGCTGCCTCCACACTTGCTGCTTCCACAATAGGATGTGACTTTGCCTGGGTACAGCTGAGAACATCACTCAGGATGGGTTTGAATTCCAGCCAACTAGATTATCAAAAATACTGATCTGTGCTTTCCAGAGGAGGACTGACAGAGGTAAATGTACTCTTTCAATTTTTTATTGGACACAGTCCCAGACATTAATTTAGAGACTTACATGCTTATTATTTTTTCCTATGCAAGACAATCTAGCAGAACCAGTTTGAAAATAAGAAAGTGTTTTTGTTGTTGTTGTTGTTGTCTTTCTTTCTTTCTTTCTTTCTTTCTTTCTTTCTTTCTTTCTTTCT
>NW_023303423.1:0-20707 GCF_011077185.1 Oxyura jamaicensis | reverse complement strand
CTTTCTTTCTTTCTTTCTTTCTTTCTTTCTTTCTTTCTTTCTTTCTTCCTTCCTTCCTTCCTTCCTTCCTTCCTTTCTTCCTTTCTTTTTCTTTCTTTCTTTCTTTCTTTCTTTCTTTCTTTCTTTCTTTCTTTCTTTCTTTCTTTCTTTCTTTCTTTCTTTCATTTAGCAGCTACAACATAGTTATAACTTTATTAAGTTTCAACTGACCTCCTGCTGTCTTCTGTAAAAACAGGTGTGTAATGTAGCTATGCACACCTGTATTACAGCTGTAATCCAGGTTTAAGGCAGGGGAGTATAGTAGGAATTGTGGCAATCGTGGAGGAGGTGTTATGCACACTGGATGCGGGAAGGGCACAGTGCCACTTCCTTCATTCCTTCAGATAGTCTCTTTCTATCTGTGTCTTTTTCCCAATACATTGTTTGGCCTGTATGGTAATATCTTCTAAGTATGCCCCAGAATGTTTGGGGCCTCCTTTTGTACAGGCTGGCTTTGGCTGTGTTTTCAGAGCTCAGAGGTATTTGGAATACCTGAAGGCTTCCTTTAAGTCTCAAGTACACCCATTAACTCAGTTTGCAACTGAGTATCTGAATGAAACCCTGAAGCAGAACATTTGATTCTAACTTATTTTTTGTATGAAGGACTAATAATATACTCAGACATGGTTCAGAATGTCTGTAGAAATTCATAGGAATATGTCCCCACTAAAATTTATCAAAAAAAAGAAATAATTTTACTGTAAAATTTATACGAAAGAAAATCCAGTTAACTTAGTCAGCTCTTTAATTCTTGATGCACCTCCCTGTTGCATAATAGGACTGGCTTAGTGACTTTCCACATTGCAGAGGATGATACCAAACCTGGCTATTTTTCCTTGGCATGTATTTCTAGCCTTTTTAGAGGTTCACAAATGTTATGCTCATGAAGACTAAGATAGTTATTTGCTTGCTTAAGAGATCTTATGAGCAGCAGCACTGATTTTTTTTATTATTATTTTATTTATTATTATTATTATTATTATTTTAAAACGTGAATATGCTTCATCTTTGGTCTGTTGGACTTTCTGGCAAGTAGGGTTACCAGGTTAAGAATAACTAATAAACAGTCACTATTGTCAAATTACTGTCCCATGTCCTTTTTTTTTCCTTTTTTTTTTTTCTTTTTTTTTTTTTTTTTTTTTTTCTTTTTTCTTTTTTTCTTTTTTTTTTTTTCTTTTTTTTTTTTCTGGGTGAATTTCATGAATACTCCCAGTCTCCCAATTCTGTTCCAGACAATCAACTAAGTTGACTAAGGCCACTTGTATAAACTAACTTAGCCATTTTTATTCTTTGTTTCTCCGAATACTTGTATTAACTATCTTGCTTGAACAAAGGCTGTGAGAAATTCCAATGGATAGCTGTTAAAAGAAATGTGTTGAAAGATAAGGCAAAAATCTGTGGTCAAAAAGATGTTTTGAAAGTGAAATATTGGTCTAGGGGTTGGATATAAGAGTACCACTTTAAGTGTCGTGCATTTCTTGTAAAGAAGAGTTTGTTGTTGGAATTCAACTAAAACCACCAAGCGCAACCTCCTGCTCATTAATAAGAATACCTTATTTTTGTGCCTAGAAAAGTAAAACAATTTTAACTCAGAAATTAACTTTCAAATTGGGTTATAGCACTAGGGTTTTTGGATGTGTTCAGAAACACAATTTTGCATTTCTTTCAATAAATATCTAACATAAACAAAATAGATATATGCTAAGTATGTATGAAATTGTATGACTTTTGTCTGGCTCTAGACTATCTATTGCTCAGATTTTCTCAATTTGCTTGGAACAGAAGTAATAGAAATGCTCCTGTGTGATGTGTACCTAAGTAGGTTTACCTAAATTTTTATTTAAAATATTTATATTTCTTTCTTTACCTCTTTGTCAGAAGCTTATTTTCTGTTTGTCTTTGCTTTGTTTTATTATTTATTCTAATTTATTATTAAAGTAAAGGAACTATAGACACATGAAATCAAAATGCTAAAGGTTTAAAAAGCTTGAGTGCATTAAGAGAAGACAACAGAAAAAACTTTGCACAGTAGAGAGAATTATACCTGCTCTCCACTGAAACCTGATCAGATGGAAATCTGGATATTTTTGCTGTTGGCTGACTTCTTTCTTCTGTTTGGTCTTTCACACACACACACACACACACACACACACACACACACACAAAAAAAAAAAAAACAAAAAAAAACGATAGGCTTTTTTAGACTATAGGCTTTTTTTCCTTACTGCTAGCTCAAGAAATCCTGTCTGTTCTCTAAAAACACAGGATATGTCTTATTACACTGTTCCGGTTTTCTGATGCTGTCACCCTGCAGTTTGTATTTTACTGAGAACTGATTGTATGATCCTTTTACACATCTTAAGAGATGTTATCATCAAAAATGCTTACTGCTATTATGACTCAATCTGAATAAGACTTTTTTTGAAAGCTCACTCTAAATAATTTCATAATACTAATTATTTTTGAACTCTATATCTGTAGCCGACACATAAATAAATGGAAGAGATGAGTTCAGTGTAACTGAATAAAAGGTGGCTGTAAAGCATGCTCCACATTAAACAGCAGTCTGAGCTACACAAAACTGTGGCCAATTTCATATGGCATTATTACCTTTCAGCAACAACAATTATAAATCTGAGGATATAAAAATGTTGCTAAAGCTGAGGTGTAAGCACTTTGACAGAAATGATGATGTCTATGCTGAGGAATGCTGACCCTGTGTATGTTAATGAAGCTCCTCCTCTTAAGGAGAAAACATTACAATGGCCCTGAACCTTATTTTAACAAATTTACATTTACACACCCATTTCATAGTGAGCCATGCAGTTTCCAGTCGGTTTAATTATAGCACATAATAGAAGGACTTGCTGTTACACTCACTGGAAGTCATAAGGAATCTGAAAAATTGGGAACTGCCTTTAGGAGAAAGAAGGCAGGTGAGGCCCTTCAAACAATCAATAACCGGTGACCAAAACCAGAGAGTCAGCACTCCTCATCTGGGGGAAGAAAGAACTTGAACTATTTCTTGGTACAGTAAAACCAAACAGCCTGAATAACGAAGAGTGTCTATCACACAATGTTAACAGGCTCCGTTAAATCTCTTCATAATATTCTGTTATAATAAAATATATTTTTGCTCAGTATTTACTAATACTACATCTTTGAAGGAGAAATGGAAGGAAATAACTTCCTATATGTTTTGTGTGTCCACAAAGGGAAGATTTCCATACAGATATCCTGAGTTTTTCACTGCAAAGTAAGGACTATCAATAAGAATGCAAGGTAATAACAGTCCAAAAGTCTCAGCCGTTTGTAATGGGTCTGGCTGCGATGTTAACTTTTCCTGCAGCAGCCCATACAGTGCTGCACTCTGCACTTGTAGCTAGAATTGCAGTGGTATCACACCAGTGTTGTGTCTGCTGCTGAGGAGTGCTGGCACAGCATCAGGACTTTCTCTAACCCTCCTAGGTGGGTGGTCAAAAAAAGTGAGAAAGAGGGCAGCTGACCTAAACCAACCAAAAGGATATTCTATACAATATGATGTCACACTCATCAATAAAAGTGGAAAAAGCAAGAAGAGGGGAGGGGTGAGCTCTCGTTGGGAAAACGTCCTCCTCCCGAACACTGGCTATGTGCGTTGAGGCCCTGCTTCAAGGACGTGGTCAAGCATCACTCATTTGTGGGAAGTAGAGAGTAATTTCTTTCCTCTGCACTTCTACATAGCCTTTACTTGTTTTGTTTTGTTATTCCTTTCCCCCTCCCTCTTCTCCTTTCCCTTTTTTCCCTTTAGTTGAATTGTTTAATTAATAATAATATTTCCTTAATATTTTTTTTTTTTCTCTTTAATTAAATTATCCTTATCTCAACCCGTGAGTTGTTCTTTCCTTTACTTCTTCCCCTCCTCATCTGAGGAGGGGGAGTGAGAGAGCGGTGGTGGTGTGATATTTCTGGGCCCTGACATCATCCTGAAGTTTGGGAAATATCACTAGTTCACTTTGATAACATATATAAAATAGTCCAGTTGGAAGTTACTTTCTAAAATCATCTGGTCAAACTGTCTGACTTCTGTTTATGTAGATAATTGAGCTGTATACTTCTTTCTTCCATAAACCACTTATGTTTGAAATGTAATGGATAGATATGATCAGTCTATTGACTGACAAACCCATAATACATGTCAATACATGTTTTGTGAAGTGATCTAAGAACTCAAAGAAATTTGAAGAAAATGAATTTTTAGCTTTCACTGTTAAAGACCAAAATCAATCCTTTATAGACAGATAAGAAGAAGATTTGAATAACTGTGAAGCATGAAAGCTAACTTGAGAAATCATTTCAAACCAATTTGTGACAATATTTGGAAGAGTGTGAACTCTCTCACTCCCATTCTTTTTCTCATTTCCACACTCTTAATTTTAATGCCCCCACAGGAGTGGTTTCCATTTTGGAGCTGGTTGCAGAAAATACTCAGGCTGTAAAATCTGCATATGAATGAATCTCACAGTGTCACTGTTTATGTCCAGTTTACTGCATCTCTGTCAGGGAGGCTGTCAGTACCTGCTGCATTGCTCTGGGTATGTGAGATTGAGGGCACTGAGCCGGAGGACAGGATGATGGTTCAAGCCAAACTCTTACTACCTCTTCTCTGTCCCACAGCAACACCTGCACCCCAGTAACTTTGTCTGGCACAGTGACAGAATAATAAGACGAGTGAAAGTGAGAGTTTCATACTCTCATTGACCTGGAATACCCCTTGGAAAAGTTGGGAGAGCTGGCTTGACACAATGGTTACCATGGCTGTCATTCACAGGATTTGTTTACGAAGAACTGAGAAAAGTAAATTTCCATAATGTTACAGCTGTACAGTGTGAGTCCAGCTAGTTTTGAATTTTATTCATTATGTGAGGGAAAATTCTTCAATTTCAGGTTAAATGAGATTACATTAATGGCTTCCTAGAACGAGTAATAGACTTTTTACTGACTGTTGCTGCAGGCTATTTCACATTTGCAGTTCAGCTGCAGTCAGACTTTGAAACAACAGAAAATAGATATGGATTAGTTGTATTTTGCAGCCCCTAGTCATGGGTGCATTGATGTGTCATTGAATGATGTGTCATTTGCTTTCTGTTACCTCTGTGTCAAAAGCTTCTAAATCCTGACATGCAAAGAATAACTTTCATGTTTTGCTTTTAAATTGGCTGCATATTTTGAACACAGGCAGTGCAAACATTTTTGTACATCAGTTTTATATTGCATTTTTTACCTTTTGGTGTCAGCATACCTGATAAGCATACCACAAATTTTTGAAACTTGTTTCAGGGCATTTACAGTCTAATAACAGATAGACTGACTGCTCTTAGTCTATACCTGTCCTGAAACCTGCTTAACAATTTAATCACATACTACGTACTTGGGTATTCATTTTCCTTATCACTACATAAATAAAGGTTTGAAACAGAAGGATGTAATATTTTATTTCAAATAAATAAATAAATAAATAAATAAAATCACAAAAAGTATTTGTTCCTAAACAATTGCTCAGAGAATGAATTGGTTCATTCACACAATTATCTTTTACTTCATATGAATACATAGACAAGTGAACAGCTCAAACTTTCTCCCTTTTTCTTGAAATATTCATAAACTGATTTTACACAACAGCATCGAGATTAGAAAAAATTGGCAAACTGATGTTACTGACAGGAAAGGTCATCTTGATTATAATCACATAAAAACAACAACAACAACAACAACAACAACAACAAGACTGTTGAACAGGAAAACCAAAAGTAACACCTAGCATGGCTAATGTGGGGAAAAAGGAAAACCAAAAATTTGTTACCATAAAATAGTAAAGAAAAACAAAGATAACAATTACTCACTTAGATGAGAGTTTTCAGCAATGCTTGAATCCATTTTCAAGACACTGTGAAAGAAAAATCAACACTATTTTCCCCACCTAAGCAGTAGGCTTTGGAATGTCAATGTAATTTACATTCATTTAAGTGTGTTTAATTTGTGGAGATTAATCAGCTGCTTCCTGAATGCATATTGAAAAACTTGAATCCTCTTTCAAATACCTTGCAGAAGCAAGTATCTACCTGTATATTATGCATGCAATTGCCACAGGTCCCAAGGACAAACAGCCTCTGATCATGGGATAAAATTAAATTGTACATTTACAGTCATAGCTGTAGACTGACAGTATGAAGCTTGTAATGGCTTTGTTCATTGTATGTTGCTTACAAAGCAGCTTATTTGCTCTAAGGAGTGGTTTGTCCTGCTAGGAAATGCATGCATACTCTTTATATCCCTCCTTTATGAAGGGTCGATATATATTTTTTTATTCTTTTCCCTTAATCTAAAAATAAGTTCTACAACCAAAACTATGTTTCGCTGCTATGTATTAAAAAGATACCACAATTTTAAAGTTCAGCTGGAATGGTTTGTTCAGTCTTAGTAGTGCTTTAAGGCAGATCTGTGATCTTGGGATTAAATAACTCCCAAGATAATTTAAGTCACTTGATTTTGTACATATAATTAATGCTACGGAAACATAATATAAGCCACCAATTGAGTTGTCTTACTGTCATTTGTTATTATTTGGAACATTAATAAGTTCAAGGCAATGTTGCAGTATATTTCGGGGGTGGGGAGTTTCGGGGCCCGCGCCCCGGGGGTTACTGTATTTCAGCACATACTCCAAAACCTGCTCCATATAAGACGTCCTAATTATTTTTTTGATACTATGCTCAAATGTTATTTTTGAAACCATTACCAGAGCTCAATAAGCCCAATTAAAGTAAGAATAATCTGTCACATAATGTTAAGGTTAAAGTAGAGCATGTTTGTAAACTTTTTTTTTTTTTCCAATAACAATTTCTTAGCTTTTTGTTATTTTTTAAATATCTAGTTTCTGCATCAGTTCATTATATGTTTCAAAGGGAGGTTGCAATCCATCATGCACTCCTCACACTGAATGTTGCAATCTTTCCTTTAGAAGAAAGCTGATTAAAATTATATAATTCTTTATAATAGTTGCAACAGAAAATTTTGTTTGAGCTAAAGGGTGAGATTTTGCCTAGTTACTTCAGATATGTTTCTAGAAAATACAAGTTTAGCCTGCTAGGTTAGTTTTTCTATTACTACTTCTTTTCTATTTCTACTTCTTATTTTAATGCAGTTAATTCATCACTGGAGTGACAAATAAAATCTTGGCTACACATACAATATCTGAAAGACAAACTATGTATTTTCTTTCTGAGGAAAAATGTTATAGGTTGCTGTTATGCTGAAAAATTTTCTTATTTTAAGAACTTAATTTAATTTAGTTTGTTAATTTCTTCTTGTTAAATAGTAACCTGTATCATGAAACAGTTGTGTAGCACAATGTTTATAAAGTGAAGCTGAAAGCCATGTTTTATAATTGCCACATATTAGGAAAACTACACAAAGTCAGGATGGACTTCTGCTGAGAATAAATCATAACTACTCTTTTCAGCCTGGATCTGGCTGAAGAGTATGTCTGCTCATTGACTTTCAGAAATAAGATACCAACTATTTTTCTAGCCTAGTACTTGGCCTAGTATCCCACATTAAAAGAGAGTGGGAGAGAGAGAGAGAGAGAGAAGTATCAATACCCATTAGAACACCTGGAGGATTTGGGCCCATATCATCTTTATGAATGTATAAGGAAACTTTCTTTTATGTGTATAGTGGTATAGTGTATATGAAATGAGTGATTAGCAATTCTAATTAAAGCAAAATATCTAGATTACTGCCCTTCCCTCACATGGAAAGTCATTTACTGAAGTTATTTTGTGTGGTGCTTGAAAATAGTGATGCTACTTGTGCTACCTACTTCCTATCCTCAAAATCCCGGAGTTGTATTTTTAAAGAATAACATTTCCACTAAAAGAAGAACAGTTAAAAAGTTATAATAAGATGTCCATAGTTTTAAAGAACATTTTTTTAAACAACTGCAGCACCACTGAAGACGACAGGTGCCCTCAAAGACCTTTTTCATTCACCTGGTCCTGAATGTATTCTCTACCAAGAGACAATTTTCTCCAGCATTGGCTTCCTTTATATCTTTTACTTTCCTTGGATGAAAGCATTTGTCATACCTGCTACACATACACACATTTTGACATGAGTCATCCATTGCTTCATGAAAGGAGTAGGAGTTCCTTTTCAGTGAAGAATGACATAACATATATTATGTTTTGATGTTCTTTTAAAATATATTAAAAATTCTCTGCCCTCTTTTTAAAACATTTAAAAGTATGAATTTGAGAAACAGTAAGTTCAGTTTCATTGGGGTTTCAGAAAGTTTGTTGCTATTTTAGATTTCAGCTCTTTTGGAGAAATGGAGCAGAAAGGAAGGAAAAACAGTGAAGAATGCCAAGTGCCACTGAAAGCTTTAAGAAGTGAAAACAGCAAGTGACACCTATTAAGCTATATTCACCTGATAAGCTACTTTCTGTGTCGTGTTGCACATTATTACAGCTGAAAACTGAAACAACCAAATTCAGCAATGGGCTTTAGATATTCAACAGCCCTTGTAATAAACTGGTATGTGGGACTGTATTTTGAATCATGACCAGTCTGGAACTCCATCTGTAGATTCTGGGGTGAAGTTTTGCTGGGGTCAAAGAAAATCATAGTCCTGTTTACAGTTAGGACATAATGCACTTCCAGGAAGTGACACAGACATGCTTTAGCTCCCTGTCTGATGAGAATGAAGGGGGACAAAATACAAAAGCACACAGTACATTTTGTCCAATGCATGAATCAATTTGATTCAATGGAGCATACAGAGGACGGAAAAAGTAGCGGCAGAATTAGCCATTGCCTTCATTTGGATATTACATTTAATAAAGAGTTTCTACTAAGTGTTGGTGTAGAGAACTATGAAAGTACAACCTGGAGAGTGACAAATACACGACTCCTAAGAAATGGTAAAAAGTCTTTCATATTTTTCATGAAAACTAACTACAATGGAAGCTGAAGAAAAGCTGTATGTTTCAAAGCCAAGCATGATTTCTAAAGCATATGTTCCTCTATATTCTCTTCTGTGTCTGAAATCTTTTGTTACTCTTGTCCATCCATCACTAGAAGTGTAGTTTGCATCATTCCACCCAAAGAATTAATCATAAAATGAAAATCTCTCCTTTTCACTTTATAATGTTATGATAAAATGTCTAAATAGAAAACATGCAATAACTTATATTCTAGTAAATTTCAGTGTGATGTTTTTTATGTAGAAAGTTCTTTAATAATTTGAATGTCACTGTGAAGATGCAAATAATATCTTCTGACTATACTTATCCCAGATTGCATCATTGATTTCTATGTCACAATGTGCAGTGAACAGGGAAAGTGAGCCTTTAGAAAATTCATACATACATATATATATATATATATTTCCTTTAAGTTATGCAACAATAGCAAGAAAGAAAATTACTGGGGGAGCAAATACTTTATTCCTCTTTATATTCAATCACTTATTTATTTATTTATTTATTTATACTTTCAAGCAAATGTCAGAGAATCAAATTCTCTTAGGCTAAAGAATGGCTGTAGGTGTCACGAAGAACCCTGTATAAATACAAAGAAATACAATCACAATGCTTTAACAAAATCTGTCAGGAGGAAGATAGAAACTGGTGATAGTCAAATGAGACTCTTAAGACATTCAAGTATTTGAGTAATTTACAGAATAGTCAGTCTAGTGAATTTGGACTATAAACCCCTTTAACAGAAATTTTGTAGGATGATCAAGAGAGAAAAGAAAATGTATATTTATCTCTGTTTTTCATGCTTCTGATATGTTAGGTGTTCTGACAGAACATTGCAGATACAGTATCACAGTCGTAATTTTGACTTACACTACATACCAATAAATACCATCTTAACATTTGCAAAAGAGGAAAAAAAACACTAGCTATTGTAATCAGTATCCTATCAGTACCCTGACTTAAAAAGAAAGCACACTATTGGTACCTTCAATATATTTTACCTTAACCTTTATATGCCATTAGTGTGTAAAAGGTAGGGTATTAGTTGTGTGAAAATGGAAATTATGATAACGTAGTACAAATCTGTATGGAAAAGGCAATTAAGGTTATCTCCTCAGAAGTTGTCTGTGGATAAGAAAGGTCACTTGCTTACTGCAGTATCAAATTTACTCAAGATTAAAGGGGAAAAAAAAGTGGGACAATGAACAGCTGTCGAAATAAAGAGAGTATACCCAACCCAAGAAAGGGGTTGAATGTCATGTTTTCCTTCTTGAATGTCATGTTTTCCTTCTGTAGTGCCATATTTTATGCAATCTAGGCAAGCATGACAATACTTGCCCCATAACAATGTTGTAGGACTTTTCTCTTTAGTAGTTGTTCTGTATATTTTCTGAAAAGGGTCTGAAGATTTTTCCCAAAGTACTGATTTCCTGAAATTTTTAATGCATCTGAGCTTTCTGAATTAATACTTTCAACAGAACAGGTTCATTATTATGACTTATTGTATTTCCAAATGAAGTTTTGAAACAAATTAATTTTATTTCTTCTGAAAATATTTGGTATGCTTATTTTTTTATTTTGTTGTTGTTGTTATTGTTTTTCTTTTTAATTCTAGCCCATGAAATTGCGATCTTCTAACTTGATAATTGCAAGTTAAAATATTAGATTCTGTCACTGGGAACAAATTCTTTTTTCTAGTTGTTTCTGTGAACTATGTCATGCATATAGGAATTTATATGAAACTCACTTTAAATGAAGGATCATTTAAGAATTTATAAATTCAGAGTACTTGGCAATAAAAAGCATAAGGAAATTTTAAAAAGTATTAATTTTTTTCTCAGAAAAGGATGGCAGTTTAGCTATTGGTATATGCAAACATATTTAAAATATTTAATGCTGAAAACAATTGAAATAAATCCATAAATTTTAAAGTGGTTCATTTATAAGATAAATTACAATATAATTATAAATTTAATGCAATTATGCAATTAATATGAATGTGTTATATTGTTATACATTATAATTGATATTACAGATAATAATAATTACGTAATTGTGCATAACTTTCTGTTAGTCTTTGTTTTGTTTGTGTAAGGTAAAAATATTTCCCTGGGACCTGCATACTCATGCCAGACTATGGAAGGGATCTTGGCAAAGGTGAGTATGATCTTATGCTGAAATAATTGTGATGGGTATGTGGGTGACTAAGGTATGATTACTCTTTTTAACCTGATCAGAATTTTTATATAAAATGTAATATCCTCAACCTAGGAACTGAATAATTAGATTAATTAATAACTGTAATGTTGATGTGAATCATGAGCAAAAAGCTTATATTACTGTTTCAACTAATAATTTGAAGCACAATTATTCTTAGATAGATAAATGACTATGATTTAGGTATGCTCCTTGAAGTTGCATACTTAGTCTGCTGCTTCCTTTACACATCTCTTAATCTCGGTATATAAAGTACAGACAGAAGAAAGAGGAAGAAGTTTCTTATTTTTTCCTTCCTAAACTTTGAAGTTCTAATTTTTATTTTCATATTGAGCAGAAGTGAAACAAAACTAACTAACTAACTAAACAAACTAACAAACCAAAACTACTTAATACAGCACTTTTCCAAAATGGAAAGAAGGCAAGTTCAGAAATGTTTGCTGACTTCCATACTTGCTTAGAAATACAAAAGTTAAAAAAAGAAAAAATAAATAAAAAAGACAAAATGACATTCATACTGCTTTATGAAAAATAACAGCTCAGATTTACTACTGACCATGATTTATTTGAGAATTTTCATAAAGCTTGTGACAAGGGAAAACATTCACTTTGAGAAGCAGAATATAATTTCATTGGCTAATAAATTTGAGAGAGGCAGGAAAGGTGTTTCAATCTAAAGGATGAAACACTTTGCTAATTGCCTCTACCATGGATGAAGTAGAGGACCATGTTAGAGGTAACAAATAATTTGTATAAAAAGTACATCCACAGAACTGTATTTTTTTTTTCTATTTCTGCTCATATGATTGGAAACATGGACATAAATGTGGAAATACTTTTAATCTCACAGTGTCTGACTTAGCAGCTCAAGCACTAGATTTCAGATGTATTTGTTAATTTTGTTTGTCACAGAATTAGGTTTCCACACTTACTTTAACTAAAGCATTATCTATTTAGCTCATCTTTCCATAAATTATCTGTTCAGGAACAGAGTGATAGAAAACTCAGCAGAAGTTTTTAACTTAAAAATCTCATCCGACCCTCAAATCAAACACTGAATGGTATTTTATGTGTTTTCAAAACTTACTTTAATGCTTCTCATTGTTATTCTATAGCTATCCTTTCGGTATCTTTCCATTAAATAATAATAATAATAATAATAAAATATTATTTTCATAACATTTACATCCTAAATATGCATAAATTTAAACACATTCATAAATATCTCATTTTAAATATTAGTTTTGTAAGATCTATTTTTATACACCAGAGTAGCTTGTGGTGCTTTTCCATTGTGTTCATACTTTGCCAGTGGATTATATGTTTAAATCCTGCTTATTTAAGGGGAGGATTTTTCCAGGGTTTTCTGGACAGTCTTGCAATATCATGTAGCCAATAGAATATCTTATATGCCACACCTTATCGGTATTTCATACAGGGAACTTCATAGTTCAGATTATAAATATATCAAAGATCACAACAGTCTCAGCATTTTGTTAACAACCTTCAGATTGAAACACATCTCCACTATTGTAACTATGGAATGATGTAAAATGACAAATCTTTTGAGACTGTGGTAGTTTCACAGGACAGAAACATAAAGCTAAACTCACAGACACTGTAAAATTCATAAGCAGTTTCACTGTATTGTTGGCAGTCATACACTGGAGTCCTTATAACAGCAGAAATGGCTAAAGTTTTTCAGTGTAAATATTTACGTCATTCAAGAATATTCACTACACAAAGATTTTCAGGTTTGAGAAGAAATGTAAGTGAGGCTTGCAAAGAAACTCTCCTTGTTTTATGATAATATATATATATATATAAGTATTTTTTGCCCTTTTCAGAACCTGTAGATTTTATATGCAAATTCCAGAATTAGCTACTTTAATTCATTTTTAGAACCTCTGGTTTTGAAATATTTGGCTTTTGTTGTTGTTGTTGTTGTTGTTGTTTTTGTTATAGAAGTTGTAAATATATTTAACCAAAACCTTATTTTGTCCTCCTACTATTTGATTTTTAAACTAGCTTATGTTTTTGATACTTTTCAAAATATATTGATACACTGTACTGTATCTGCTTTATCTGTTGATCAGGACATAGGATAATGGTATTTAACTATTGATAAACAATCACCTTATAGATGTAAAATATTGCACTTGAAATGTAACTTTGTACAGGATGACACTTTTTAACAGAACACCACTACAGTTTTTAAAGCATGTTTTGATTGTTATTTCAGTTACATTTCCACCATGAAGTGGAAAGTGGAAACTTCCCTATCATTCAGGTTGCTTTTGTCAAGCAAGAGAAAAGTTGACAGAAAAAATTTCACAATTTGAAGAAAAAGCTCACTCTAGTAATATGCATTTGGGGAATAGCAGAATGTTTGTATTTCTAGAAATGTCCACTTTGTTTCCCAAAGGTTGTACTGAAGAAAGGATCAGAGGAAATAAAATACCTTCAAAAATAAATTATGTTTGGATTATTGTAGAAATAGTTGCTAACCCTTAATTGCTAACTCTTAAACAGTCATTAAAATGGCAATTATTATTTGACAACCTTTATCATAGCTATCAGTAATCCACTGTAAATAAAATGCTGGATATTTTGCCTACTGCTTTGTGAAAAATATTGTCAAGCAACAATTTAATACCAACTCATTGTATTTTGTGATGAGTATTTCTCCTTTTCTGACCAGTACTTGTTCTTCTCTCATGCTTTATTCTGCTCCATGTATGATATAGAGGAAATAAGAATTAAAATTATTTATCATTTAATATTCTCCCATCCCTATATGGATATTTTCTGTGACAACAAGCTCTTCTCATCACAATATAATGACTGTCTTTACAACTAGAAGAATGAAACATAACATTGTTTTAACATTGTTATCATGTCAAGTTGATGAGGTCCTGACAGATCTGCTGACTTTTCTCAATGCTGCTTACAAGGATGATTCAATTACATCTCTCATATAAATGTTTTCTCCAGAGGGAGTATAAAAGAGATAAAAATAACCTTCCAGGTTTCTGACCAGCTCACTTTAAAAAGATTGTTCATCCTTGCATACAATCAAACACCTGAGATTTTCATGGCCAAGATGATGATTTTGTTGTTGTTGTTGTTCTTTCAGCTTTTATTCTCTAATTAATTTTGGAATTGAATCAATCAGTATGCAGATTATGACACATCTTAAAAGCATCTTGGTGGCATTATGTTTTTTTTGTTGTTGTTGTTGTTTTTTTAGAAAAAAAAAAAAAATGCTGGAGAAGTGGGCTAACAGGAATCTCATGGAATTAAACAAAGGAAAATACAAAGTTCTGCACAGAGCAAGTTGCTCTAGGCACTAGTTCATTCTGGGGGCTTCCTGATTAGAAAGCTGCTGGATCTTAGGGTGCTGGTTGACAAAAGCTGACCACGAGCCAGCAACACACACTGGTGGGAAAGAAGACCAACATCATCCTGGACTTTTAGACTGTCACTAGTAGGTCAAGTGAAGTGATCCTTCACCTCTATTGAGTGCTGGTGAGGCCACATCTGGAGTACTAGGTCCAGATTTGGGCTACCCAATTTATTAGAGACATGAACTTACTGGGGCAATTCTAGAACAGGGTCACAAATGTATGCATCTTTCATATGCAGCAATCTGAGAGACCTAGGATCACTTAACTTGGAGAAGTCTCAGGTGGACCTTGTAAGAATGTATAAATATAAGTTGTGAAGCAATAAAGAAGACAGCCAGACTATTCTCACTGTTATCCAATGTCAGGACAAGACACAATGGATCCAAAATTAATAACAGGACATTCTATTTAATTATAAGAAAAAAAAAAAAAAAGATATTTGAGGATGGCTAAATATTGAAACAGATGAAACAGAAGGGTGGTGGAGATCCTTGGAGATATTAAAAATCCAGCTGGATAGAACACTGAGCACTCTACAATAGAGAAAAAGAAGATATTTTGTTAGTTATGAGAAATATTGTTAGATGTCACGTTTGTGTTACTAAACAAACCTCTTCCTTGGCTAACACATTGTAGTCTCCTCTCTTGAGCCTTAGTTGTCATTGCAGAATTTATTTATTATTATTTTTGATAACAGAACCCTTCTTAGACAAATATGGGTACCCAAATAGTGAACTGTCATGCTAGCTTAGGACTTGGGACTGCACTGAAGACTGGACTCCCAGAACATCCATATCCATGTTAGCTCAGATGTGCGGTAGGCATAGAAAAGACCAGCCTGAACTTTATGGTCTGATGGTTTATTATCCCAAATAAGGATGAGGCAAAAATGTCTTAGTCGTAGCTAACAAAAACAGTGCACAGATAGGTAATGTGTTTTCTCTTCAGTTTTGTCTTGTTATTTAGACCTCATCTATTTCTTAAAACTATTTTTCTTCTGATGCTGAAAATCATCTTTCTACCCCAGTATAATAAAGGAAAAGATCCACAATATCTACTCAGTGTAAAATGTTTTGTAAAATGTGTTTGGATTAATATCTCATGTATTTCATCTCTCTAGTCAACTGAGAGTACAGGATTTTTTTAAGAAGGATGAATTACTGGAGGGTAATACAGCTGAGCTGTGTCTAAGTAAATATATATATATATAGGTTAGAAAATCCTGATTAAGAGACCCTATTTCCAAATGTTCTGACAGGTATAGCAACATCTCACAGCCATTAACAGCTTTAAATTTGAAAGTAATTATGTTTTAGTTGTTTTCTGAGGTCAGTTCTAGTTCATAGTGACCTCATTAGGATTTTTGCTACTGACTTCTGAGTGACAAGGTTTTAATCATTATTATTTTTTTCAAGTCAGATTTTTTTTTTTACTTGTTTCTTTAGGAATCAGGTTGGAATACTCAGAATAGTCTTTTTTTTTTTTAGCCTTCAGGTATGTTATTCTTTTATGTATATTTGCTTTACACCTGCACAAGCTTGAAAAAGATATAGCAGACACCATACTACAGAATATTTTTAATGTGGTTGAATATAATACGTTACACATTCTAAAGTGGCTAAAAGACTTATGATCTTATGATAGATCAGTTAGGTAAAATGGAAACCCCCCCAAATTAACTTTTCCTCTTGTTTTTGTTCTGAATACGCTTGGACCTTTCAGAACATTTTAGTATCAGCCACAGAGAAAAATAAAACTTTTAGTAGAAATCTAAATCCTTTGAACAAAATTTGCAAAGTGAAAAGGCTAAGGAAAGGTAAATGAAAAGTAAAACATGATAAATACTGAATCACACAGAATGGATTTGGGATCTCTGAAAGTCTACATTATGAGTTTGTATGTTCAGTGCTTCCAGGTCACCTAAACAGGAAAGCAAAACATCATGTTCATCAATACAGTGTTCATTCCAGGAAATACTTGTTTTATCTGAAAATCAGTTCTGCCTACAGGGCTGCTTGTATTTAAACCTGTACAAGGAGACTCTTCTCCCCTCTCCCCTGAAAACCTAGATCATTGAATGGAAAACTATTCATTCTTTTCATTTCCGTGCCTTGGTGCAAAAATAAATACCTTAGTGAAAAAAAATAAAATATAATAATAAGGTACTAACATCTGGAAGTAGATGAATAAGGTGTTAGTATCTGCATATCTGAGCATTTTAAGAACATTGTATAATTTTTTTTTTTTTTTTTTTTTTTCTGGTCTATACCAGTTAAAGCATTTTCTCCCGCTTTCTCCAATCTGCCTCTTTATTTCAGTTCTACTACACAAAGTCTTCTAATCTTCTAATCTTCTAATCTTCTAAGTCTTCTAATCTTCTAATCTTTGGGCAATCACCAACCGCATGAAGTTCAATAAGAGCAAGTGCCGGGTCCTGCACCTGGGACGGGGAAACCCTGGCTGCATGTACAGACTGGGCGATGAGACGCTGGAGAGCAGCCTGGAAGAGAGGGATCTGGGGGTCGTGGTAGACAGCAAGTTGAATATGAGCCAGCAGTGTGCCCTGGCAGCCAGGAGGGCCAATCGTATCCTGGGGTGCATCAAGAATGGCATCGCTAGTAGGTCAAGGGAGGTGATTGTCCCGCTCTACTCTGCGCTGGTGCGGCCTCACCTCGAGTACTGTGTGCAGTTCTGGGCACCACAGTATAAAAAGGACATGAAACTGTTGGAGAGTGTCCAGAGGAGGGCTACGAAGATGGTGAAAGGCCTGGAGGGGAAGACGTACGAGGAACGGCTGAGGTCACTGGGCCTGTTCAGCCTGGAAAAGAGGAGGCTGAGGGGAGACCTCATCGCAGTCTACAACTTCCTCGTAAGGGGTTGTCAAGAGGCAGGAGACCTTTTCTCCATTAACACTAGTGACAGGACCCGCGGGAACGGGGTTAAGCTGAGGCAGGGGAAATTTAGGCTGGACGTCAGGAGGGGGTTCTTCACAGAGAGGGTGGTTGCACACTGGAACAGGCTCCCCAGGGAAGTGGTCACTGCACCGAGCCTGTCTGAATTTAAGAAGAGATTGGACTGTGAACTTAGGCACATGGTCTGAACTTTTGGGTAGACCTGTGCGGTGTCGAGAGTTGGACTTGATGATCCTTAAGGGTCCCTTCCAACTCAGGATATTCTATGATTCTATGATTCTATGATTCTACTTTCTAAATTATTGGTTTAGTTTCATCAAACATTTCATTTTTTATTTTTTACTAATTTGTTCTCTACTATATTGAATTTGCTTTGAAATGTGATGATTTTTTTTTCCTGCAAATTCATTTATATTTTTTTTTGAGTTGTCTATATCCGTCATATCTCCATATCAGTCTTTTTATTTCAGATAAACTCATTGTATAGTTGTTTTCACACCTGGATGTGATTTTTGATAATGAACTGAAGATATTAAACTGTAGCATCTTTACGTCTAAATAAAAGCTGCATGTCTGTTTGCCAAGCTGTGATTTTGATAAACAATTAAAATGAAGTTTCTGTTGCTGAATGCTAATGCAAAAAATACAAGTGTGTTTCCTTACTCCAACTTTAATAATTGTCATTTTGTTACGGTGTTTCAAGAGATGGGTTGAGTCCAAGACATAAATAGTTGCTAATTCAAGTTTTGTACCATTCCATTTCATATAGCAGGAACTGAAGCAAGCAATCTCTTGATCATAATGTGGTTTGTGAACAAAATAATGAAATTCATAAACATCTATTATTTCTTTACAGAACATGCCAAACATTTTTATAAAAGGCTTAATAGGAAGTTGAAGTCAAATTTAGGACACTAGTTGTACTAATGGAAGAGAAGGAAATCCTCACAAAACAATGGCATAGAGTCTCTTTAACTTCCTTTTTAATACTTCTTTGACTTTTTGCCAGCTATATTATTTGTAATGTAGGTAAGTCCAAAGAAACTGGGATGGGAAAGCATTTTACACTATAAATTAAAAGTTTATTTCTTGATTTATAGAAAAAAAAAATAAATAAAACCATAACAAGAAAGGGATTGAGAACATCATGTTTTAGTGCTTTGTTCTGAAGTGCTTAGGAATTCATGAAAAGATTGGCTTGGGTGGTAGTTAGAACATGTTGGATCAAGTGGAAATTTAAATTTTTCTGTTGTTGGTATTCACTTCTTGCTTCCTATCATGATAATGATGGTCTCCAGAGGGAGCTTGCGAGGTGATGTTAAGTTCACAGAGAAAGTTGTCAAGATGCATAGTGAGAAAAAGTCAGTGAGGCTTAAGTAGTAAATTCATTGTTTAATCCAACAGCTCCCATCCTCATTAGGGAGAAAACTAGCTTTGCTTTTTACATCTTGAGGTTAAAAAGAGAAATTGTTCCATGATTACTGAAACTTTTCTGAAGGAGACTTGCTATTAAGTTGTGGGATCTTTTTTGATCGAGCCTATGCGTTGGGTATATCAAACTGAAAAGCTGAGTTCTATGTTGACTTATTTATTTATTTATTGAATGAAAAGCTGCTAAATCTGCCACTTTTTTATTATTCACCCTCTGAAACATTGTCTTTCACTACAGGCAATCTTGCTGACTTCTTTACTGCAAAACCAGACCTAGTAAACAATGTGATGCAAAAGGAAACCCAGAATACAGGCTTCTACAAAAACTGATGAAGCTGAATAGAAATGAGGGGGAAAAGGGAAATGAAAGAGAAAGCTGATCACGTAGAAATCAAGTAATGAGAAAAAGAAGTGGGAGTAGGGGGTGGAGGAGAGGGAAAGGAGAGAGAGAATTACTTTAGTAAAAGAAGAATGAGGGAATAGAGGAAGCCACCAAGAAGCATATTCTCTGTTCTTTCAATTTCATGTGAAATTCAAATGTAATTTTATGTTATTAGAGATAAATAGTGAAAAGAGTTTTGATAAAAGCAGTAATATACCTGTAAGTATTGCTTTAAAACAAATGAATTATAAAATAAAGAGAAATATGCGCAGCAAGACTCATTACTTTGTGTGGAATACTGCACAAATGTCTCTATTCTAGTTCTCATATACACACCTCAGTATTAAACGTTTGCAGTCATTTGCTCAAATGTACGCAAAATAGTTCATTTTTATTATATACCTGTTTTTGATATACTGCATTTCATGTAAATTGCACAGTACCTTTATACCTAAATTGCGTCCTTTGGTTTCTAATTCAAATTTAACTCCTTTTTTTGTATTTCTGTAAGAGCTTTGGTTACAGCCAAGTGCAGAAATGGGGCCCATGTGATTAAAAGCTAGATTTTTGCATCAGTGCTGCTTTGGATGTCATTAGAGGATGTCATTAGAATAGCATAGCACCAGTCTGACCATAGCTCACTGTCTGAATTTTCAATTGTTATGTCATGTGCTGAGGACGGTTTATTTTGCAGCAGTAAGTGTCCTTAGGTCTAGGAATATACTTAGGAATATGCTTTTTTTTTTTTTTTTTTTTTTTTTTTTTATATTTGTTTTTTTTTCTTTCTTTTTTTTTTAACGTTTAAAAAAAAAAAAAAAAAAAAAAAAAAAAAGCCCCATGTAAAATTTGATTTAAGTAATACTAGCCTTGTACTAGCCTTGTATTTCATAAAAAATACTCAGAGATGAACAGATGTCTTTCAGATCTTATGGATGTTAACAAAGATGTCAGCCATTCTCTTCTTGCTGCCTCCACACTTGCTGCTTCCACAATAGGATGTGACTTTGCCTGGGTACAGCTGAGAACATCACTCAGGATGGGTTTGAATTCCAGCCAACTAGATTATCAAAAATACTGATCTGTGCTTTCCAGAGGAGGACTGACAGAGGTAAATGTACTCTTTCAATTTTTTATTGGACACAGTCCCAGACATTAATTTAGAGACTTACATGCTTATTATTTTTTCCTATGCAAGACAATCTAGCAGAACCAGTTTGAAAATAAGAAAGTGTTTTTGTTGTTGTTGTTGTTGTCTTTCTTTCTTTCTTTCTTTCTTTCTTTCTTTCTTTCTTTCTTTCT
>NW_023303422.1:0-11611 GCF_011077185.1 Oxyura jamaicensis | reverse complement strand
TCTTCTCTTCTCTTCTCTTCTCTTCTCTTCTCTTCTCTTCTCTTCTCTTCTCTTCTCTTCTCTTCTCTTCTCTTCTCTTCTCTTCTCTTCTCTTCTCTTCTCTTCTCTTCTCTTCTCTTCTCTTCTCTTCTCTTCTCTTCTCTTCTCTTCTCTTCTCTTCTCTTCTCTTCTCTTCTCTTCTCTTCTCTTCTCCTCTTTTCTATTATTCCTACATAATTCTGTGAACTCTTTTGAAGTAATTGTGGAAGAGATGTCTCCTTTTCCTAGCAACTCCAAACTTTTATTTCCTAAAGTTTTATATCTTTCTATACCAGTATCTCTTCCTTTTCTTTGTAAATCTTTTTAGTGGTAGTTTGAAGGAGAAAGAGCATGTACCCAATGGAGTACAAAGATACTATGAAAAGAAGCAGATCACATGGTTCTAATGGATATCATCTCAGTAATAGAGAGAATAATCTCTAGGTAAGGTATTAGGTTGCTGTTAATGTAACCATGAAGGCAGAGGGTGGTAACAGGATAATCCTAGTAGATATATTCAAGTGTTTAAACCAGTTTTATGGTGTCCTCCACATGATAATGTAAGCTAAAAGTGTTAGATAAGGAACACATTTTCAACCATTTGTATATTACTGAGAGTAGACTAGATAATAAAAATAACAGCTGGAGATGTTCTTGCCTGAGAAGGAATATTCTATATTTGGTGTTGGAAATATGACAAGATGACTGTAACTAAAATAGTCTTTCATATTTCCAGCTCTTTCCATAAGGATAAAACAGGAAAAAAAAAAAAAAAAAAAGGACTTTACATCAAAGACACTGTTATTTATTTGTTTCCGGTAGCTCAGAATGGGAGCAAATGTTGTGGATGAAACATCTACACAGGAAAAATATATATATATATTGGATTTTTTGTAGAATCAACCATAGAAAACCCATTCACAGTAGATAACAGCCTGCCCTCTTTAACATCTGCCCATAATGTGTAACCAGGCTAAAAATTTTAAGAGAGATGACTTCATCCTGGAAGATTCTCGTTCATCATCCTATACATCAAATTTTTTTCTAGAATTTCTAAAAATTTCTTTACGTAGATTTCTTTACGTAGAAATTCCTGAACTTAAACAAGATAACTCTGGTTTTGATCTTATTTAAATGAACTAAAAGTTAATTGCAACAATAAAGGAAGACATATCTTAAATATAGGTATTATGATATAATTCCATTGCCATGTGCAAACAGCATATATCATCAAACTTCATATATTCATATAAATTAACTTTTTGCAGGCTAGTTTTTGATATATTGTACATTAGAACAGTCACTTGTATATCATACTTTTAAAGTGTATTGGCAAAAAGAAAAAAATGGAAACTCACTAAAAATAAAGTCCTGGATATCCACAAGCATGGTCCACAAGTAAAGCAAATTGTACTGAACAAGAAGCCTTCCTAGTTAAAAAGAAATTGGAAACAAAGTGGAGTATAAAATATTAATACAAAACCTGAGTAAATAACTAAGTATTAAAAGCTACAAGCTGAAATATATTCAACCTGAAGAAAGGACTGTATGTCCGAAATCTTGTCTGCTTTTTCCAGTCACATCTGTTGATTTAGTAGAAAACATCACCTCTCCCTGCAAGATTTGCAAAATAACCTTGCCTAAAATAATATGTAATAATAAAAGAAATTTGAACACAGAGGAACAAGAAAATACTTAGGTTATGTGAGCATATTCTGGATTGCAAACTCTAGATAGATATTTATGTTCAGTAAATATTTTAGGGTTGTATTCTTAACAGGGCAGTATGCCAACCACATTCAACAATGTGTCAGAAAATCAGAGTTTATCACCTTCAAAGGATGGCACATGGGAAAACATGCTAAAATGATATGGAATTTAATTGTCCTACCGTATGAAAATATTTTACATGCAAAATCTTGTAGGAACAAATTACAGAGCTTTGAAAAAACACTTTTATATTTTTGGCATATGAAAAATGAGGAAATTCCAATATATTGAAAAACTTCAAGTACCAACACAATTCTGATATTTAAAGCACAGAATGTTTCCATCTTGGTTTAACTTAAAGATTTTTTTTTATTTATAGATGAGCTTGGGTGAAAGAATTGTTGTCAAACAAATATTTTTGTCAATATTAAAAGTTTAATCTATATATATTACCATAATAAAATCAGATTTCTCTAGAGTACAAGAAATTTTAAAATTAACAGAGACTACATAGGTCAGGTTAAAACTAGTTCACAGATCTCAGAATAGGTAGTCCTATTTCTAAGGAAGTCTTTCAGGATTAGCCTTTATCCATATTGTTTTATGTGTGCCAATCAACTAAAGATGATACAAATCTTTGTTAATAAGTTTTGCATGTGATACAAAGGTTAGTGAAGTAAGCAATGAAGAGAATAATCAAGAATGATCCAAATAATATGCTTAAAACTCCACGTCCCCCCATCCTCTCCCTCTTCCCCCCCCCCCCCTTAAAAAAAAAAAAAAAAAAAAAAAAAAAAAAAAAGATGAATAAGTTACCTGGAAATATATTTGGAAGTAAAGAATGAAAATTGACGCTGCAGGCTGAGATGTCCTGCTTTAGCAAACTGACAAAAGGATCAAATTAAAGATATTCAGTACAAGATGAGAGTGCAAGTCTATGGCAAGGTAATAATAATAAAAATATATATATTTTTTTAAGGGAAAAAGAGTTGGTGAGAATCCACAGAAACCTAAAACGGGGAAAAAAAAAAGGCGGGGGGGAGGGGAATTAGTAAAGTGATCTTGTTTCTGTACACTGCCTTGACTTTAACATATCTCTATGTTAGAAACCATCTCTACACTGTTGACCAAGGGCAGAGGCGAATTATTCCAGGGGTCACTTAGCAGAAGTGCATCTTCACCAGAGCAGGTTGTCTCACACCAGTGTCTGACCAGGCAGTGATTTAACAAGGCTTTGTTTTCCTTGGTAACAATAGTGCAAGGAGCATTTACAGGGAAATTTCTAGCCAGTAATGCCATGGTCTTGATCTTGACCCCACCAACAGGGGTCTGGCTACTTAGATCATGGAACGCATTTTGAGAAGCCTGGTCTGCTGGGAGCTGATGGGGCCCACCTATCAGAGAAGGGGCAGTGCATCTTCAGTCAAGCATAGGCTTGAATAGGCCTTTAAACTAGAGTTGCTGGGGGACAGAAACCTCAATCCAATCTTCTCCTTCCAGTTTAATGTCAGTGTCAGTGATAGATGTCCAGAGAAGGCCTTGAGAAGGGTCATGGGTCAGCAGGAGAGGATCTGAAGAGCAGCACAAAGGAATTCCAGCCACTCCAGCCAGTAAGTCAGCTTCATCAGGGGCCCAACTTAAATATCACTATGCTAATATACGTGTCATAGGGAATAAACAAGAAGAATTAGAGATGTACCCACACCTGTCAGGCTATGACTTCACTGGCATTACAGAGAAAATGTGAGATGGTTCCCATGACTGCATAGAAGGATACAGGCTCTTTAGGAAGGACAGGCAGGGAGGGGCATCATCCTCTATGTCAGTGAGCAGCTGGAGTGTGTGGAACTCTGCCTGAGGATGGATGAGGAGCTGACAGAGAGACAGTGAGTCAGGATTAAAGAGAGGGCAGTGACAGGGGATGTTATAATGGGGGTGTGCTACAGGCCACCTGATCAAGAAGACCAAGCAGATGAGGTTCTCTGCAGACAAATAGAAGCAGCCTCACATTTGCATAAACAGTGATAAAAGGAAGAGTAGGGAATTTGTGGGCTCTCTCCAGAAAGAAATGGCAGACCAGGTCACCCCGGATTTGGAGAAGGCTGAAATACTCAATTACTTTTTTGCCTCAGTCTTCAATGACAAGAGCTCTAGACAAATGGCCCTAGAGGGCAAAGCCAGAGACTGGAAGAATGAAAAACTGCCCACGGTATGAGAAAGTCTGCCCATGGTATGAGAAAGTTTGAGACCATCTAAGGAACCTGAAGGTGCACAAAAGTCTATGGGACCTGATGAGATTCACCCGTGGTTCTTGGGCAAACTGGTGGATGTAGTTTCTAAGCCACTGTCCATCATATCTGAGCAGCTGTGTCAGTCTGGTGAAGTTCTCACTGATGGGAAGCATGGTTGAAGCATGGGCAGTGGGATCAAGTGCAGCCTCAGCAAGTTTGCTGATGACACCAAGCTAGATGCTGCAGTCAACACCCATGCAGGAAGAGGTGGCATCCAGAGGGACCTGGACAGGCTTGAGAGGTGGGCCTGTGTGAACCTCATGACATTTAACAAGGCCAAGTGCAAGATCCTGCATGTGGGCCAGCACAATCCCAAGCAAAAACGCAGGCTGGGTGGAGAATGTATTGAAAGCAGTCCTGAGGAGTTGCGCCTGAGAGTGCTGGCTGATGAGAACCTCAAAATGAGCCAGCAGTGCGTGCTTGCAGCTCAGAAAACCAACCATATCCTGAGCTACACCAAAAGAAGAGTGGCCAGCAGGTCAAGGGAGGTGATTCTCCCCCTCAACTCTGCTGTCATGAGACCCTGCCTAGAGTACTGCATTCAGCTCCAGGGCCCCCAGCCCCGGAAGAAAGAGATGGAAATATTAGAGAAAGTCCAGAGGAGGGCCACAAAGATGATTGAGGGGCTGGAACACCTCTCCTATAAATACAGGCTGAAGGAGTCGGGGATGTACATCCTGGAGAAGAGAAGGCTCTGGAAAGACTTTATAACAACCTTCTACAGGGGGCCTACAGGAAAGGTGGGGATGGACTCTTTTTCAGTAAGTGTAATGACAGGACAAGGGGGAATGGCTTTAAACCACAAGAGGGTAGAGTTAGATTAGATATAAGGAAAAAAAAAAAAAAAAAAAAAAAAAAAAAAACTTTACTCAGAGGGTAGTGAGGCATTGGAACAGGTTACCCAGAGAAGTTGTGGATGCCCCATACCTAGAAGTCTTTAAAGACAGGTTAGATGGGGCTTTGAGCAACCTGGTCTGGTGGAAAGTGTCACTGCTCGTGGCAGGGGGGTTGTAATTAAATGGTTTTTAAGGCACCTTCCAAACCAAACCTTTCTAGGATTCTATGATCTCTCACGTAACTCTCAATTTAGTATTCCTAAAATCTGAAATGTATTGCTTGGGAGAGGGAATTCACAGAATCATAGAATCATAGAGTCATTCAGGTTGGAAAAGACCTCCAAGATCATCTTATTCAACCATCCCCCTACCACAAATATCACCCACAAAACCATGTCACTAAGCACCATGTCCAACCTTTCCTTAAACACCACCAGGGACAGTGACTCCACCACCTTCCTGGGCAACCCTTTCCAATGCCTGACTACTCTTTCTGAGAACAAATTTCTCCTGATTTCCAACCTGAACCTCCCTGAACTTTCCCTGAACCTGAACCTGATGCAACTTGAAGCTATTCCCTCTTGTCTTATCACTAGTTATCTATGAGAAGAGACCAACCCCCAGCTCCCCACACCTTCCTTTCAGGTAGAGAGCAATAAGGACTCTCCTGAGCCTCCTCTTCTACAGACTAAACAACCCCAGTTCCCTCAGCTGCTCCTCATAGGACTTCTGTTTCAGGCCCTTCACCAGCTTCACAGGGCATATTCCAGGGCCTCAATGTCCTTGTTGTTGTGAGGGGCCCAAAACTGAACACAGTACTCAAGGTGTGGCCTCACCAGAGCAGAGTACAGGGGAACGATCACCTCCCCAGTCCTGCTGGCTACACTATTCCTTATACAAGCCAGGATGCTTTTGGCCTTCTTGGCCACCTGGGCACACTGCCAGCTCATGTTCAGGCAAACATTGACCAACACACTAGATGCTTTTCCTCTGTACAGCTTTCCAGCCACTCTGCCCCAAGCCTGTAGTATTGCAAGGGGTTATTGTGGCCAAAGTGCAGGACCTGGCACTTAGCCATGTTGTACCTCATTCCATTGGCCTCTGCCCACTGATACAAGCTGTCCAGGTACCTTTGCAGGGCCTTCCTACCCAGGAGATCCAAGGCCTTCCAGCAGATCAATGCTTCCCTCCAACTTGGTGTCATCTGCAAACTTACTGAGGGTGCATTCAATAAGTAACTTACTTGAGTAGAGGTAGTTGAGACACTTCTGGTAGTGACAGCTGGACACCGGAAGCAGTACAACTGCAGCTGGGAGTTGCTGTACCTGGACTATATTAGCTATACCACTTTCAGCACTGCTCCCAGCTTAATGCAGCTTTATTGCTTCAGCTAATTTGTTCAGAATTAGTGCAAGTGTCTCTGTGCAGCACTGTACCATGCCGTGTGTATATACCTTTTATGTCCTGTAATGCATAGGATCTTAGACAAAGATGATCTAAAAATCCTTTCTGCCCTTAAGTTGCATGCAACAATCATCAGTCAGTTCCATTAATCTTCCTTGATGGAAAGACACCTGAACATAGCAAGACAGTGAGATATAGCAGTAAAAATGTTGAAAATGTTTCTCATATGCACCCTGCTTTCTGTCTACTTCTGCCATTAATTATTGGCATGAGTCATCAAGTGCCCAGAGAAACACCAAGGCATTCTTGGACTTCATCTGGCTTCTGCAGGAGCCATAGATTTGGGCTCATTTCCTAGGCAGTAATTAGCATAACTTTGGTGGAGAATAAAGAAGAGACAGTTGCACATGAATAAGTCCAGTATGCTTATCAAAGCCCCCACACTTTACCACAAGGTTTTTTAACTAGCCCATAAGCCCACGATGTTAAGTTGGCCCTACAGCCCTTGTTATTTACATGAGCATGAGAGAGAAAAAATCAGTCTTGAATTTACTCCCTCTGTTTTTGTGTATGTCATGTAAAATACACTGAGTTAGTAAGTTGCAATCTGGAAATGGGTAAAAGCTTTGGATCAAAAAAATCTGATGGATCTTGGCCAGTTTGTTCAGAAGTTACCAGAACATGGTCTCATTGCTCCACACACAGAGAACAAACAGCTGGAGGGTCTAGGCGTCCACGTGATGGGGCTTTGAGAGAACCAAGCCTGGGAGATGTGCTGATTTTCTCTTCTGGCATGTGAGTAGGTTTATTTTGGACAGCATCTGTTTTATTTTTTTGTTCTCCACTGTATGTCATGTTCCTTTAAAAAGGGAGTGACTAGGTCAGATGGACCCCCTGGAGGGAGCAGAGATTCCTCCTTTCCCTGGAGAGCAGATGAGCATGCTTAGGGACTGGGTGGAAGGAGGAGGAGCAGAGGAGGAGCTCCCAGGCTTCGGGGTGTAGCAAAGAGAGGAGAAGAGAATGGGAGCCCCAGTGAGAAGATGGGAGCCTGCTGTTCATGAAGAAACTAATGAAAGGAGCAACAAACATATGTACAGCCAGGCTCCCTTGGTGACAGGAAGAAAATTTCCTAGGGATCAGAGGACTGAGCAGAGTTTTCTGCAACCCAGAAAGTCAAACTGAAAACCAAACCTGGAAGAAAGCACCCACCTCATACAACACAGGGGGGAGAGGGGTGAAGATTTTCTAAACTTTTCCTTTTTTTTTTTTTTTTTCTCACAAAGAAAAAACATTTCTGTGTTTATAAAGTTAAACGTTCTTGTTTCTATTCCATACAAACCATATTTTTAACTTTAAAAGATCCTTTGGTCTCTTCAGGGAGCTCACAGTAAGAAAAACCTCTAGATCATCATCAAAGCCCTGGCTGTCCTCTCATGAGGTGCAGAACCAGAAGTGACTCCCTGTTTTGCTCGTCAGGACTACAGATAAGTGAATGACAGAAATACTCTGAAACAGTTAATTAAATTTCATTTGTAGCATGGAATTACCCCTGAAGAGTTTATGAAAAAATATGAAAAATATATGTTACACCTCCTTAATAATCCTTCACTTAGTTTCTGGAGTTTGAACAGAAAAAAAATAAAAAATGATTTAGTTCACTGGGGAGGGGGATTTGTTTTGGATCAAATTGAAAATGACTTTTTATCATTTCATGAAGCATTGTAAAAATGATGCCACCCAAAATATTTTATGTGGGTTCAAACCTTTCAAAACTATTTTTTCAAAAAAAAAAAAAAAAAAGGGAAAATTTAAAAATGGAATGTCATTTCAAATGAAATAATTGAAATGCTTCACTTACAAAAATGTCAAAAGGAAGCATTTGATTCTTTCAGAAATTTTCAAGGTTCTTTTCAAATTGAAACACTCAAGAAGATTAACCCAATTTTGCAAAATATTTTGGTATATCTCTGACTCCACTGCTGGGGAAAAAAAAAAAAAAAAAAAAAAAAAAAAAAAAAAAAAAAAACTCAGCTTCACAAACAAACACTAAGAACTAAAAAGTATGTAGGCAGTGAACCTTTTTTGGCCATACAGACCAGAAGTGCCCCTGAAGTGTTAGAGTTGTCATAACCAGGATAGCCTACCAGAAACCTAGATCCATTAAGAAGAAAAATTAAAAACCGATATGACATTAATGTTTTTGTTGCTCTTTATTATTTTCCATTTTCTTTTACATTCCTTCTCCTCTCCTTTTGCCCAGTCCTTCTTAGATGCCTGTGTACCAGACATTCCAGGACAGAATGTCTTGTGATCTCCACCTAAATATCTCCCCCAGAAAATTAGGGGTGAAAGTCTCTGCCATCATAAATTGGCTCCATACACACAAACTGAGTTATGTTACCTGGGAATCTTGCTTGATGACTTCAGATACAGTGATTTCAAAAGCTTATTATATAGAAAGAATTATTATTTTTATTTTTTTGCAGTTTTTATTCCATAGATATTCATAGGTTTGACAGAAGTTTCTTGAGTTTTGGAGAGGAAAAAAAGTAAGTGCCATAATCACTTGTGGATTTCAATTATTTAAGAATGGAACAATTTTCAGGACAAGGTGAAAGATACTCCATTGGCAGGCTAAGGACTCTGCTAAATAAGAAGATCTGAGACATGGAGCAGAAGAGGAAAACTTGTGGCCCTTGGGACAAACTAAGCCTAAAGAGTATTTTCACTTGTTCCCAGACCTCCCAGAAATCTACAGGCACATCAAACTGTGCTGGGGGAAGAGTGCCTTGAGCTAATGCTGACCTGAAGTGCTAAGCCATATGGCCTGCTGCTGTGCCATACAGATGCCCCATCTACAACTGTCAGCTGAGTTTATTGGTTTCAATATCACACCTCAAGAACAAAGTTACATTGCTTTTGAATCATGCAGGCTCCCAAAGCACCATGTAGGCAAGATTCTAGGTCACTAGGAAAAATATTGTATAAATGTGTCGATATGGCTTAGGCTTATGCTGTCCTTATTTAATAATGCTGGAGGAATGTGGACCACAGCAGGTGTCAGGATACAGGTAAAATCAGTTTCATGTCCCTGAAACAAAAAGTATTTGTTCTGCTCCAAATGGATTAAGTCCTCTTGTGCAAATTAATTAGTATATTTTTTCCAGTATTTCTTTTAAAAACAAATCTTCCTTTTTTTAAAACTATTTTATCTTTTTTATTTTTTATTTGCAAAACAAAATTTACTGCAAAGCTCTCTCACTTTTTTTTTCTTTCTTCTCTCTTTTTTCTTCTCTCTTTTTCATTTCTACTTCCTTCTCTATGTCTCTCCTTCTCTTTCTCAATTTAATCCTTTGAAGGCTTATTAACATTATAGGAATACCAAGTTTCATCTTTGCTATTTTATTTTTTTTTCCTGGAGCAGCTCTGGGAAGTCTTGTGTTCTGGGTGTTCTGGCACTGTTGAATAAAGAATGAGGATCTTGAATAAAGACTTTCTTTGCCCAAAATTGTAATTAGTTGCTGAAGTTGCTAACAAAAGCAGAGGCAGATGAACAAAACGATTCTAGACATTAAAAAGCTTGTATGATGACAGATTGAAGAGATAGGGACTGTTTAAGAAAAAAAAAAAAAAAAAAAAAAAAGTCATTTTTGTTCAGAAGAACCGCTTTATTAAAGCAATAGAAATTAGGTAAAAATAATAATAATAATAATAATAATAAAAAAGCACAATTACTCTACAATGGTGTGAATCAGTGTTGTACCTTTTTGTTAAATACTTTCCTCTGTTGGTAAGGTACCCTCCTTAAAAAAAGTGAAATCAGTTTTGAAAATGATTTTAAGTTTCTTAGCTTTTGCCACACTGATGATATCTAGACCTCAAGAGTGGATGGAGCTTTAGATTAATAATAATAATAATAATAATAATAATAATAAATCTACATTTACTGAACCTAGCTAATTCATGAGATTTACACAATGAATTTTGCCATCTTTTGCAAAAGTCCAAATAAATTATGGTTTCCAATCTGCTTGTATTTGCTCTTTTGTTATCACAACCAAATAATTAAAAGAATGTGAATAGCTTACAGAGGCACAGATTTCTTTTACAGAAGCCGTGGTGATCTGTCTTGATCATATTATTTTCAGCTGGGTATTTTATAATTCTGTTTTTAATTAACATTTGAACCAACTTTCTTGGTACTAAAGTAAGAATTCTCAGCCCTGAATTTCCCAGAATAACCTTTACAGTAAAAGAGTATTTGCAACAGAGCTGTTCTCTGAGACAGCAGCTATTTCATTCTGATTTCTCTTACTTGATTTTTGAACTCTTTTGAGTAATTTTGTTTTTCAGTTTTTGTTTTCAAAGTCTATCAAGCTATTTTTTTTATATATGTATCATTCCTCACCTCCCAGATCTTAGATAGAATCTGCTCCCCTGTAACACTGCATTAAAGAAATCGGGTGAAGAAAAAAAATAAAGAAATTCTCCTAAGAAGGGGCAGAGTTCTCCTAAGAATGTGGCAGAAAGTCATTGTGTATGGAGTAAAAGAGGATTAAGAGAGCTCAGCAGTCAAGTTACAGGACAGAAAAGTAACCATAGGGTAGAGAGGGGGCTTGTATTTTCAATAGATTATTGACCGAATTTCAGTACCTGGTTTGTGGTTCTGCTCTACCTATCTTGGCCATATAGGACTCTCAGTGCCTCAGCAGACTAGCTGAGTGTGGCAAGGCTGTATGACTTGAACAAGGATTTTTTTTCAGATGAACAAAACCTGAGCACACTGCCCAAGGTTCAGACAGGTCATTTTTTGCTATTCATTACTCAAAAAAACAAAACAAAAACAAAACAAAACACAACAAACAAACAAACAAACTAAGTTCCTGCATAAACCATTTTTTTCCAGGCTTTCAGGCTCTGCATTTTTTATAATTGCAAGGCCTAGGAACCAAATTCTTAATCAGGACATTAGATACTCAAACATTTCAGAAGTTTTCTTCTGTCAGATATCAGTTTTGTCCAGGGTTTAGGCTCTTACTAGCCCAAAATACATTAAGGCCAATGAGGTATAGGCTGCTTAGTATGTCACTGTCTTTGAAAATGTCTTTTAGGCCTGTAAATTTTGTTGATACAGTAGCAACAATATTTACTTAAAGCATTGCTGAGATACTGATGCAGCTTCTTCAGACAGATCTCAACCATGGAAAATTTATATTTTGTTCTTGAGCTTTATCCTCCCATATAGGGTGATGTATACATTTTATATACAGTTCCTATGATAAAATATTGTGTTAAGGAAGGAAGGAAGGAAGGAAGGAAGGAAGGAAGGAAGGAAGGAAGGAAGGAAGGAAG
>NW_023303421.1:0-10881 GCF_011077185.1 Oxyura jamaicensis | reverse complement strand
AAAATGGAGAGCAACTCTTTGCTCAGTCAGATATTGACAGGATGAGAGGGAATGGTTTTAAACTAAAGGAAGGTGGATTTATATTAGAGGTTAGGAGGAAATTCTTCACTCAGAGGGTGGTGAGGCACTGGAACAGGTTGCCCAGAGAGGTCATGGATGTCCCATCCCTTGTGGTGTTCAAGGTCAGGTTGGAGCAACCTGAGCAACTTGATCTACTGGGTGGCGTTCCTGCCAATGGCAGGGGTGTTGGAACTAGATCATCTCTGAGATCCCTTCCAAGCCAGGTCATTGTATGATTCTATGATCTTATTTTGTGTCATTATAACAAGCAGCTGTTCGGGCATTTTAAAAAGTAAATCTAAGATTTATTCCTCGCTTTTCTACAACAAAACTGCAGTGGTACAAAAATGCCCACAGTCACTTATTTTAATTTAACAGGCCTCATTACCAGTGATGATACTAGAAGAAAAAACAGTGTTCATTGAAGAGTTTAAGCTGAGTATCTGGAGTGTCATTTGAAAACAAACTTCTTGTTTTAAAAAGCAGTATGTTTTCTTCAGAAATCACTGATATTTAACAAACGTAGAATCTACTACTGTCTTTTTGCAGTAAAGCTATACCTTAAAATCTGGGAATTTTATAATTTTTACCATGTCTCTTATTATGCTGTAAACACTCCACATTTTTGCTACATAGATGTAATTCATTACAAATATAATCATTTGTCTGTTCCTGTATGGTTGGTTTTTGTGTGTGCATGTGTGTGTGCGTGTATACGTATTTGTGTGTTTTTCCTTAATTTTAAAGGTCTTCAACCTTTAGGTCCCATGTATGTAGATTTTCCTCTGAAGAACAATATTAAGAAATGAACACTAGCAAAATAAATCCTAGGGATTTGTAAGCCTTGTCTTAGGTGTTGTTCAGAAAGTATTCATTTTCCTTACAATTTCAGGATGTAATAATGTTAGAACATCTTCACTGAAAATTAGTGTAAACAGAAAAAAAAAAAAAGGAAAACATACTTGAAAACAAAATTACAGAAACATTCATTTGAAATAGGACCCACATTCACTCAAAAGATTCAAAAGATAAATACAGTGTTAGTTAAGGATATATGTCCTTCAGGTCACTAATTGTGAAATTGTGGCTTTTCATAGCTCTTATTATTATTGCGTACTACCTGTACAAACTAAGTATCAAAATAGTGACAAAATTTACTTGAGAAGCAAACTTTGACAGTGGTAGCATCATCCAGTAGTTTTCTTTTGCACAAAACTTACATTACTTCATTAGGATATAGCAAAATCTTAAAGAGCTTTCTACATTAAATCAAAATAGAAAAAACAGACCAGTTAAACATGCATAGATGTTGATGGGAAATGCTTGTTCCATAATAATGGTCTAATTTTCAGTAGATTATTTAAAACAGGGAACTTTAGAAGTATGAAATAAAATTAAATGACATTTATGTCAATGTAATACCCATCTTTGGAAATCTTCACTTTACTTTTGCCACTCATTTTCTCCTTACAGATGGAGTATGGACATATTAACCCCCCTTTCAGTTGTCCCTTGATAAAGATAACGTAGCACCATTGATTTATTATTATTATTATTATTTAGTTCTACTTATGTAGCTGTATCTTACATCTAAATGTGGCCTTGCGTGCTGGTATTAGTTTGGGGTAAATGTTTTCTCAGACTGTAGAAATCCATGTGTTAAGTTCATTACAGGCTGTGTTTGAACTATCTTAAGTATTTTACAGCTTTTGAAGCAGCAAAATTTCAGTTGTGGCAAAACCAAAGCAAAGAGACCTGTTTCTTACAGATGTTAACCTAGGTGTGAAAGCAACAGCACTGAACACCAATAAAGTAAGCTGATGAGCTTGGTTAAAGACTCAAGCTTCATCCAGTTCAAAGAGAGATGAAAACATGGAAGAACAGAAGAAATAATTATCAGAGCAAAATTTAGTGTGACATAAAGAATATTTATCTCTTTTTCAGCTTGTTAATGCCCTTTTATAATTTGAAATTACCTATTTCAAAATATTTTGGGATAAAATGACAAGTGGTATTTCCAGTTAAAAGGTTGATGCTTCTCCTTAAGCCAGTTCATGCGTCATACTGCTTTCATTTGTCCAGCTGCTAATATAAATGATGATCTGTTGAAGTGCATCTCTCTTGGCAATATAAAGTTGGCAAGGATTTCTGGACAGTTGTGTACATTTACTTTATGAACAAGAACACCATTCTGTGCACCAGCACTTACTGCATTGCATTAAACAGTCTTGCAAATATAGAGTGACTTTCAGAGAGATTTAAGTAACAAATCTTTTGTTGCAGGAATCTTGCAGGGACTGCTGCTTCTATTTTATCAGGCCTCATAAGGTTCTTTAAAAGGTTTGAGAGACAGAAATTAAACTAATTTGAGAATGAGCAAAGGAATGAGCTGTCTTTTGTGCCTAACAGCATATCTAGATGTATTTTAAACATCTGGAATGAAACTATGGTCACTTTTAACAGAAATGCTTTGTATGTAATTCTTCAATGTATTCAGAACTACACCACCAACGTAGAGACTTCTCTGTTTTTAGAGCAAAATTCAGCTAATACTGCTGACACTGGGAGAGTAACCAATTTGAGGATAATGTTGTGTGAGTATGGCTGGGAACAATAGTAGTATTTTATATGGAAAGTCTTTTAGAACCAGTAATTCACCCTGGTTCATGATCTGCTTCATAGTGCAGGTGGGCAGCAGGGTCAGATCCCAACTGACAAAGATTGAGGCCTATACCAGGAAGACACCACTTGTGAGTGGATTGGAATATCATGTTTCCACTCTCTTCTTAATATTTGAGTTGATTGAAGACTGTTCTGTGAAAATTGGACCTTTTTCATGTCTTGGAAACGAGAATGTTACAGCATATACTGACCCAGTTTGTGTTTGCACATATACATATATATATGTATATATATATATATTTAATGGAGAACATTAAAACTGCAAAGAAACGAAATGCAAAATCCTGGTTTTGCATTCTTGTTACAGGTTTCTCTAGCTGCTAGTCCATCCTATTCTGCACTTATACTGCAGGATATTTATTTGTACAGCCTTATAAAATCATGCTGAAAATTTAGAAATGATTTTTTTTGAATATGAACATTATTTCAGATAATGGTTTGGAATGGAAATGTTTGTAAGAAAATTACTCATACAATCTCTTTTTCTATGTCACTATTCTTAAGGCACCACAATTCCTTGATGGCACAGTACAATGATTATAAACACGGCAGTCAAAACTTAATCGTTCCCATCAGCAGTGACTTCACACATCCTAAGACTTCCTTAAATGTACATCTTCGAGCTGACACAGCACAATCTAACAGTGTTGTGCTTATTCATTGAGAAATAGGGACCTTGACTCTAAAATAGGTTGCTCAACAACTAGTAAACCTAGAATTTTAAATAACTATAGGAACCTGCATGGTCACTGGCATAAAGCTTTTTCACTGTTGGAGAGCAGACATTAAAAAAGCTTCAGAGCAGATTAATTAGTACATGAAATGGTGATTTAGCTGGTTGTATTTGTTCACATAAGTCTATAATGAATCACTGACCCACCACTACTTTGGATGATCAAATTTTCATATAAAATTTGAAACTGAGCACATTTATTAAAAATCACACTGAACTCTGCAGAATAGTAGGGGTATTTTCCTGAATGTTTTGGCTGTATTCTAACTTGGATGCTTCTATTCAGCCTTTTTTTATTTCTTCTGGTGATTGACAGGAAATGCCTGTTTTTGATCCCTTTTTAAAAACAACAACCAACCAACCAACCAACCAAAAAAAAAACAAAACAAAACAAAAAAAAAAAAACTAACAACTTTTTCTTTTTTCCTATCCTGTTGAAAGACTTTTGTGCTGGCAGGGGCACAAAGAGCTTTGGCACAATGAGCTGAAAATCACGATAACTAATTAGATTGTCAGGTTTTTGTTTCAGGCTACCTGTCTAATAAAAATAAAATGTTCATCTTCCTGTTCGTGTCTGGAGTTTGTACATGTTAGTAACTATTGACAAATATCTGTTTTTCTAACAAATCTAGCTGCTATGATTTACACTGGTATCTGACTTAAGAGTTTCAGTCTCGCTAATTTTCAATGTGAAGCAATTGTAGAGAACTTTGATCATCAGTTAATTGAAGTTGCAAACAAAATAATTTGTCTGAAGTGTTAAAATACTTGGTACACATCTTTTGATATGACTCCTTTAAGACTGAAAAAGATGCATTTAACACCATTCCTCTGAAAACTTTCTGTCATTCCTGTGAGCCAGAACTGTTTTGTACTATTAGGGTAAGGCAACACAGTTCTGTTTGCAGTATGTGCTATAGAAAGTCCTTCTCAGTTGACATATAGAATGAAATTGAAATTGAAAAGTTTTGTTAGCCTTGGAGCTCTGTTAGAACAGGGATCCTGATTGTTTCCTATGGCTTTACCTTTTTTCACGAGTACAAACTGAACAAGTGCTATTTCTCAGCCAGTCTCAGCATCAATGATTCTTTAGATTCTGCATTAACAATTACCAGGTTTTGTTTGTTTGTTTGTTTTTCCAAGACTCAGGAAATTCTTGCTTTAATATTTTTCAGAAGATAAAAGATGCAATGTAAGAGATAAAAAGTGTATAAGACTAGATCATTAAATATTTTTTTGACTGTTGTAATCAAGGAAATCCAAGGTTTAGCACCGTGTTCAAATGGAACCTGTTGCTACATGTGGATTAAACTACTTCAGTTACTTAATATGCCAATATATGTCTGAACTTTCAGCCTTGCTTGGGTAGGATAGATGTGCCCTTGAATGTTTCTTTACCTCACCGTTTTCTTTAACACATTCTGTTTTGGCTATTGAATGCCTAAGATTTCCCAGCCAGTAGAACTGCTGGATTTCAGGGACCAAAATACCAGCAGGAGGATGACTGAGTAGCAGTTTTTCCATTCTAAAAGAAGCTATTCTACACAAAGCTCAATAATCATCCTTATTTGACCATTGTTTTATAAAATAGTTATTAGCAAATTAATTAACAAAACACACACAGTGACCATGCAAACAGAATGGCTAAATGAAACCCTGGTGTAATCAGTAAACCTTAATTGATTTCATATGAGTTGTGCCTACCTGCTCTGTAGTCAAACTTAGTCATTTATGTGAGTTCCTGGTGCAATTTTGTGAAATCATTCTCATTAACACAATCTCAAAGTTCTATAAAACAATGCCTTTGGTTTACTAAATTAAAGGATTTTAACACCTGAATTGTAAGAACTTGAACTTCGATCAAGAAAGAAATGTCATTTTCTTACCAAAAGATCAATATTATTGTATAAATACAACATGAAAAAAACATTTAGAAGGGCATCAAAGAATAATATTTTGCGCTGGCTCTTGTTAATACAGAATGAGGAATTCCAATTTGCATTTGCATCACTTGGCAAACCCACTGTAAAAACAAACTCAACACCACCATTCCCGTTTTTAAAAATATTTTGTCTAGTTATATTACCAGAGATCTTTCTTAGAGATCTTTGCTTGAGGTCAGTGAGGCCATTGTATTGCCTGTATTCATAAAAGTGTAAATAATCTAACAGCACATAGAAGATTGACATGAGTTGAAGGTGTCTCCTTTAGTCTTTGCCATTTTTTGTTCCAAACTGAATGCAGATGTGTTTAGGGGAAAACTACTGATGACAGCAGAGACCTCAAAATGAATCAGTGAAAGTTACTTTTCCAGTGACTATTTTTAATTCATGTGCTATAAATAATTGAAATGCATCTCTCTTTAAATCTTTTAGTCCCAAGGAATAAGTCCTACAAAAGTACTCATAATAGATGAACAATAAAAAATACACCTTTCCCCAAATCCAATATTGTTATTCACGATCAACCTTAATAAATGCATTACCACCATTTCTGTTCAGCGGTAAGAAGTGCATTTTACCTATCACGTCTGCCTCATAAAGTATGGTTTCCCCAGAGTCCTCTGACTTACTTATTCACTGACAACTAAAAAATGCTGTTTACCCTTCTGCCTTAATGACTGTTCACATCAAGATGTTGCAAACTTTCTATGAGCCAGTGACTCTCACATGCCTTGTGTAAAGTGCAGCTACTTCATTGCAGTTTTCCAAGCCAATCACAAGACTGTGCCTCATTTCCTCTATCAATTTCAATAAGAAACATAGAAACAGATGTGAAAGGTCTTTAATATCATAGAATCATAGAAAATCCTGAGTTGGAAGGGACCCATAAGGATCATTGAGTCCAACTCCTAGCACCACACAGGTCTACCCAAAAATTCAGACCATATGACTAAGAGCACATATGAAAGGACTCTTAGTTCAGAAGCACCATTACATGTTTACTTTTCATATAGTGTACTTTCCACCTTTTTATTGAAAGTAAGGACTTTATGTATTGTTTAAGAAAACACCTTGTGAACCACATTTGGTCAATTGGCTTCAAGTTTCAGCTTTTACAGAAAATATGAAAAATATGAAGAAAGTTGGTTTACCCAGGACCCAAAGCAATTGGGGTTTCTGCACCAAAAATGTCAATATTCAAGAATGAATTCACGTAAGGCAAAAATTCTACAGGTAATTAATATCAAAAGTATGTTTAACAAATGCTTCTTTTTCTATGACTCTAGGGCTGGACTTACTTAAAATGACTGTAAAAATATTTCTTAACAGAAGATAAGATATAACCATAAACCAGAAAAGGAGAATATAAGATGCATGTTTCTTTTGATGTAAAGCTGATGCTTTACTAAATATTATCTTTTTATCTTCATAATGACTGTTGAATTGTAGGGAAGCAGATGACAGGAAAGGGGAAAAGTACATAGAGCACAAGCAGTAGATGACTACAGACATCTACCAAGGGGAATTTCTTCATCCAAAAGGCCTGTGATTGCTTTTTTCATCCTCATGCAAGAATGACTTAAGCAGAGACAATTTATCTTCTCATACAAGGACAGAAAAAAAAATAAAACCTTTCTGATTATTAATCCCTCCTTAGAAATGAGTCAGTCCCATTTTCAGAGTGAAGAAAAATTACCCAATTTCCATCAGTCTGCTCTTTACCACAGTACAATTAGGGTATTCTGTAAAATATTCACATTTCTCATCATCTTTGTTGCATGTACACCAGGCTAAATTACAGTGACTGGAATCAGATGAAACCTGCAGAGTTACTTTTTCTTCAATGCTGTGAAAGCCTTTTACATGGCAACCTCAAGTAATATAATTGTAGCTGGCTAAGTTGTCTATATTTTCTCCATGCTACTAGCAAATGGGACTGGTTTTCTAAATGTATAATTGTTTGTACTTTGCCTATGGACAAAGCAAAACTATACCACAGTGTGAACAAATAATTTTACTCATTATAAAGCATAGCACTGAAACACTTTCGGGAATCTTCAAAAATCTCAAATCTTTTGGGAACTAAAACATGAAATCATGTTAGAAATCAGAGTAGCTTGACCTAAGTACAAAGAGAGTTACCAAATTCTTCCTAAAATGGGAAGAAACATTCTGTAGATAGAGGGTTCTTTCCCTTGGGTTCTAGTGTCATATATCATAGGGTTGAGATGAAGTTCAAAGTCAGGCAAAGTCAATATCTTTGACCTTCTCTTAGCAAAACAAACACAAATGGTGAGTGTCAGTAACAGCTCAATAGCAATGAATGTTTTTCTTAAGGGGTAGAATTAGGGACCCTGCTCTCCCTTCCTTTCTGATGGTGAGCTTGTTCCTCTGCTGGAAGACTGCACTTAAGAGTAGATTAGAAAATGAAAAGGAGGAGAATCTTTTAGAAGCTATCATTTGACACTGATGACCAGTCTACTTTTTCTTTATAGCTTGCTTAAAAATATATTTATTTGCTGTGAAGCTTTTTCCAATTATGTGCAAAAGTTTAAGGAAAGAATCTCAAAGATGCCGTCTAGTCTAACCTTATGCTCAAAGCAAGGTAAGCTCTAAGCTCAGACTAGGTTGCCCAGTTGGGTCTTAAAAGTATCCAAGGATGAAGATTGCCCAAATTCACTGGCCAATCTGTTCAGCTGTTTGACTGTCCATCTAGGGGAAAAACGTTTTCATATATCCAGACTGAACTCATTTAGATTTATATCCATTTTCTTTTGTCCTCCTGCTTTACGCTGTGAAAAGCCTGACACCATCTGTTCAGTTACCTCTTTGTAGCTTTGCCAGACTGATATGTGGTCTCCTCCAAAGCCCTCTCTCCCCAAGGCTGAACAACACCTACTCTTAGCCTCTCCTCAGGGTAAATGTTCCAGCCCCTGATCATCTCAGTGGCCTTCACTCCAGTTTATGGGTCTCTTTCTTGTATTGGTTGGGATGTGTGTGGGGAAAAAGGATGCATTGCACTATTCTGGACACTGTCTAAAAATGCCAAGTAAAAGTAAATAATCATTCCTGATGATACAGCTCAGGAAACTCTTTACCTTTGATGCCAGGGCATACTGCTGGTTTGTGTTCATTGCTTCTATCACCTCCCCACCATCCCAACCCCCCCCCCCCCCCCCCCCTCCTTTTCCACGAAGCTCTTCCCTTCCACTACGTCAGTATACCAGTAAGCCCAGATTGGATCAAGGGATTATTCCCAGCTGCAGGATTTGGCATTTGTCCTCTCCAAGTTCCTGTTGATCCATTCTTCCAATTCTTCCAGACTATCTTTTTTCCAACTTCCTCCACTTTCTCCATTTCCAAGTTAGTAGAATGTAATCGAGCTGCCACTCCTGTACAATTGGGGTTGTCCTTCATCTTTGTCAGGTCTCTGTGAAGATCCTGTTAAACTCATTTTCATCTTCCCAGATGCTGTGTGGCCTGCTTTCTTTGCCACATATCTCCTTGACGTGGAGATTAGATTCATCGACCCCCATACAGCTCCTTCAGGCAATGAAATAGTCTCCCACAATGCCAGCCTGAAGTCCGGAACATGACCTCTCTCCAGAGGCTATGACCTCTCTCCAGAGCCCTATCTGGGTTAAATCCTCTGCTGTGTGAGAGGCAGCTGTTCTAGACAGTGTTGAGGCAGTGACAGATACCATTAACATACTGTTTTCAGTTACCAGCTTCCTTCTGCTCAATCACCTTCACAAATTACTGTTCTGGGAGTTGTACTGAGGACCAGACAGTTACATGACACTCCTTAATCAGGAAGCAGTTTAAGATAAAAGATGTAGGCATGTTTTGACCAGAAATAGCTGAGAGGTTTTAAGAAACTGCGAGAGCTGGTAGAAGAAAGTCTGGAGTAGCTACCCTTTCCCAGCAACATCAGTCACCCCAGTGTGCCTAGGAGACTTCCAAGAATTCTCTAAAGATCTTGGAAGAAGGTCCCAGAGGATCTAGAAGAAAAACAGGGAAACTGTTCTACCAACAAATGTGTGTTAGTTTGTTTGGCATATTGTAGTTGTTTTCATTTAAGTTAAAGCAACATTCTCCTAGCAATGCCATTCTCCATTTTGGGCCTCTGATTCTTATTAAAGTTTACTCATCAATTAGGGATTCCATAAAACTTCAAAACAGTCTCAAAGTTCTTGTAAATGATAAAAAAGTTTCATCTTCTCTCTCTCTCTCTCTCTCTCTCTTTTTTTTTTTTTTTTTTTTTTTTTTGTAGGAAACTGAAATCTTTCAAAATTCTCATTCTCTCTAGGAGTCACGTTTTCCTAAAATATTCATAACAGTTTGATAAACTACCTTAAATTATTTCATTTTTCAAGAGTAATAAGTGGTTCTTAGACCTCTGGCTCAACAGTGTGAGTATGTATATATATACATATATATATAAAGAAATCCACCAATGAACCGAACAAGAAGCAAGCAAGCAAGCAATCAAAAAATCTCTTCTGCTTTTTTTTTTTTTTTTTAACTGTTCATCCTCATGAAGACATTAAATTAATGCTCAAGTTTTGACTGCATTTGCATTTCTGGATTTTTTTTTTTTTATTATTTTTTTTTACTGCATTGAAATGTTTAGTTTAGTAGCTATTAGCCATTAAATAACTCATAACTTCACATTTCATGTTTTGAGAAACTTCCTCCACAAACTTAGATAGTGCTCTGTAGGAAGCTTGCGTCAGAGTATCTTCCTTTTAACGCTGATAAAATTAGCAATATTAGATTGTGTAGGTGAGAAAGCTAGTGATCTAAGCAGACTTCTACCACAACAAAAAATCAGTTAAAAAACTCAATGTTCAGGCATGCTGTATTTTACTCCAGGCTTTAAAAGTCTATCTGTTTAGTACAATTTAATAAAATAGAAAAAAAGACAGAGGGTCATTTAGTCACAGATTTAGACTCCTGCTTGAAGTTGCAAGAAGTAAATTACATTGCTTGGAGTCACAAAGAAGGTCAGTAACTGATCCAGAAACTGATGTTACATTTTCTGCTTCCAGTACAGTGACCTGGTCATTAGACCATATTGCCTTCAAAGTAAATATTTAGAAACTTTTCAGGTTTAAATTTAATTTCCTTAAGCAAAGTTCATTTGGGGGTATTCAGGTCAAACATCACTTAGAAGGTTTTTTTTACTCAGAGAAGTCTCTTATAAAGAAAGATGAATCCTCCAAAGGTCAGGAAAAAAATACTGTAGAATGTACACAGCTATAATGCAAAACTGGTGACATGTTTCTACATTTCTTTATATATATACATATATATATATAAGAAATATTAATAGTTGATAATGACACAGCACTACCCACCAGAACCTGGTTTGAAGTTGAAAGATGTTGAATACCCATCCAAATTTTCTCTTTCTTTCTTTCTTTCTTTCTTTCTTTCTTTCTTTCTTTCTTTCTTTCTTTC
>NW_023303420.1:8938-16698 GCF_011077185.1 Oxyura jamaicensis | reverse complement strand
TTGTTTACACTGAAGTATTTCATTAATGCTGAAGAGATGTATTTTTTTCAGTCCAGGAAACATTCATCTTACACTTCCAGAATATGTATGAAGGGCAGAGATGACCAAGCTCTTCCCGTCCACTCCATTCCATCACCCCTTTCTTGCCTCTAGCCTTCCATCAATATACAAATGCCAACCCTGTGCCTTTCCAACTAGCTCAGTGGTTCCTCAGGAAAGGCCCCTGCAGATGTGGAGCCAACCCCATGCCTCAAGCCTGGATTTCAGTGGTGCCTTGTGCACCACTGTGGCACTAGCAGGAGGTCACTTTGGCACTCTGCTTTTGCTGCTGGAGGGGGAACGGAAGATCATGGTTTGAAGGAGGTAGCAAAGGAAGAAGGCAACCAGATGAATATTGTGTTTTGGCAGATCCTTTCCAACCCTGCCTCTAAAGGAAGGAGGAAAAAAGGCTACTCTTTCTGTAAAGAGAACAACTGGGGGAAGGGTGTTTGGGGATGGTTAAGAAATCATAGATTCATAGAATCATAGAATATTCCGAGTTGGACGGGACCCATAAGGATCGTCAAGTCCAACTCCTTGCACCACACAGGTCTACCCAAAAGTTTAGACCATGTGACTCAGTGCACAGTCCAAACGTTTCTTCAATTCATACAGGCATGGTGCAGTGACTACTGCACTGGGGAGCCTGTTCCAGTGTGCAACCACCCTCTCTCAGTGAAAAATCTCCTCCTGATATCTAGTCTGAACTTCCCCTGCCTCAGCTTCACCCTGTTCCTGTGGGTCCTGTCACTGGTGTTTATGGAGAATAGGTCACCCGCCTATCCACTCCCCCTCGCGAGGAAGTAGACCACAATGAGGTCCCCCCTCAGCCTCCTCTTCTCTAGGCTGAACAGGCCAAGTGACCTCAGCTGCTCTTCATATGTCATCCCCTCCAGGCCCTTCACCATCTTCGTCGCCCTCCTCTGGACACTCTCCAACAGTTGAATGTCCTTGTTGTACTGTGGTGCCCAGAACTGCACACAGTACTCAAGGTGAGGTCGCACCAGCGCAGAGTAGAGCGGGACAATCACTTCACTTGCCCAACTAGCAATGCCATGCTTGATGCACCCCAGGATACGGTTGGCCTTCCTGGCTGCCAGGGCACACTACTGGCTTATATTCAACTTGCTGTCAACCACGATCCCCAGATCCCTCTCTGTGGGGCTGCACTCCAGCGTCTCGTCGCCCAGTCTGTATGTACGGCCAGGGTTGCCTCGTCCCAGGTGCAGGACCCAGCACTTGCTTTTGTTAAACTTCATGCGGTTGGTGATCGCCCAGTTCTCCAACCTGTTCAGATCTCTCTGCAAGGCCTTTCCACCCTCGTCCGAGTCTACAACTCCTCCAAGTTTGGTGTCGTCGGCAAATTTGCTCAAAACACCTTCTAGTCCTACATCCAAATCGTTTATAAAGACATTGAAGAGGACTGGCCCTAAGATAGAGCCTTGAGGGACCCCACTAGAGACCTTCTGCCAGCCTGATGTGGTCCCATTTACCAAAACCCTTTGAGCCCTGCCCACCAGCCAATTGCTCACCCATCGTATGATGTTTTTGTTAAGCTGTATGCTGGATATTTGTCCAGTAGGATCCTATGGGAAACCGTGCTGAAAGCCGAACCAGTCTGAAAGGAATCCGTGCCTTCCTCATCTTCTCAAGTTTTTGTCTTTCTTTTGAAAACAGAACAAAACAAAACTCCAAAACCCACAAATCCCTGGCAGTCCCCAGACTTTACTACATTTCCTCTGAGACCTCCAGCATCCTACTTCACTTTTAATTGTTCCAGTGCAACACATTTCTGCACTCAGATGATGAACTGTCAGGCATTCCTGGCAGGCAGTGCTATATTCTGTGCCGCACATTCTCTGGCAATTGGCCTGTGAATCTTCTGTCTGTTCTGCCTTCTGTTCTTTGTCACAGTTTTCTGGTGTGAATCTTTTCTGGTGTGAATCTTCTGTCTGTTCTGCCTGTCTGTTCTCTGTCACAGTTGTTTCGGTATTATTTGTGGGTTTGCTTATCCCTGTTTTTGCTTTGCCTTCTCTCATCTGTTCTCTCTTTCCACTATCGAGCTACTTCCAGCTGCTGCTTTGGGGTTAATGATCTCCCACATCTTCTGCACACCTTCAGTTATCACTTCTATTGCTTGCATCTCTGCTATCTCTGCTGCTTACCTGCAGCATTTTTTTTGAGGGGGCTGCAGAAAATCAAAACAAAAACAGCAACAACAACAAAAAACAAACACCAATTGACCTCCCATGAAAATTCCTACTTGCAGCCCTCTGTTCACTGACTTCCTTTCACTGAGCTTCTGCATATTGGTACCACTGATGTGACTTTTTATGGTAACTATACACTTGACTCCATGCATCTTGTCTTTCTGATGTTCCTCCCTGCACACAAATGCTACAGCTTCTTTAACACAAAGTATAAATTAGCAAAGGGAAAGTGTCATTGCTTCAACAGCTACTGTTCGGCATATGACAAAATAACACCTCCTAAAGAAAAGCTTGTTGGTGGTGTTGGAAAACTACTCATTTTAATTATCTTGTGCTGTTCAGAAATCAGCAGTCTTATAACTGAATGAGACTGTGCTATGGTTTGCAGAGATATTTGGCTGAATTAGAATAGTGCCCTGTAGCTCAGAGCTGTGGGGAAAAAATGTTTGATATGAGTCAGAAAACAAACAGACAGTCCCTCTCCCCAAACTGCTCAACACTGGCACATATTCCCCTGCTAAATCTCAGAAGAACTCTTCCAGTCCTTGCAATATTTCACAAACTACAGTGGCCTTCTTCATGAACAACCAGATGGAGGGTTTAACTGGGATAAGCAGGTGATTGCAACCCAGCACTAAGGTTTAATGGCCTAAAGAGAATAGCATCTACATTCTTCCAAATAATAGTGAATACCCATCTCTGACAATAGGAATCATTGTCACAGACTCAGAGTTCTTACAAGAAAAAGAGCTAAACAATTTCACTACATGCTACAATGAGAGACTAGATGCTATTAAAAGCATATGCTTAATTCACCCTGCATTCAGTTTTTCCCCATTTAGAGTCACTGAAGAATAGACAGCTGGCTAGCAAGTCATTTGCAAGAGGAAGTGAGCTTAGTTTATCTAACATTATCTTCAGGAAACAATGAGTGAATCAACCATATCAATTATTTTTGCTCACTTATTTGATCTCTTCACAGCCTTCTTCAGGAATCTGGCTGCTACAAATACTTTTAAACTGTATGGATGTTTTTGTAATGCGAGCAAAGTATAGGCTTTGCAACTGCTGATGTGTGAACTGTAGCAGAGCATCACAGAGAGGAAAACACAGCAGAAATAAAAGGCCAATTTATTTTTCTTCACAGTTTCTCTCTATTAGTTTATTTTTATTTTCCTCTACTTCATTCCTTCCCTACTTCTTTTTATGTTGATGCAATGTGTTGATTAAGAAGTATTTTACATCCGAATGAATCCCTGTCATGGCCACTAAAGATGGGCTTTTCTACAGTGCCTCTGTTTTTCATCCTAAAGGGGTCATTCTTACAAGTGCCTGGCTCTTTTCCCCTATTATATCATCAAAACCCCACAATCCCTTGAAACTCATTTTTGCAGGATATCATTCTCCATTCTTCATGCCACCTGGGCCTGCATTCAGTATCTAAGACTGGCTAAGAAGGGACCAAGGGAGAGTAACAGAAGGAGATGGCCATTATCTGTAACTATGACTACTAGAAAGAAAGCAGGAAATGTGTTTTTGGGATTCTGCAGCCCCTCGTCTGTGAAAAGAAAGAGCAGAGCCAGCCAAGGTAGTACGTGGGGCTGGATGATGAATGTCCTTCAAGGCACCTGGGCTTTCCTCAGCAGTCTAATACTGTGGAGAGACTGGGCTGTGTTTGTACTTGAAGGCAATTTTTGGCTAGTCAGGATGCATTTTAATCAATAAACCCATCATCCTTTCACTTGCAATGATGTTGAGATAAATTCTTGCTTCCTCACATGCTATTTTCAGTTTTTGAATGAGTGTGTAGTGAAGATATATTCACCTGTGTACAGGAACACACAGCATGAAAAAGGCCGTTACAGCATTGCTCACACAGCATAGGATACAGACATATGTCAAAGAGAAGTATTTCTGATATTCATGTTGAAATGATTCTATAGTTTTTAAAGTGCCTGCATTAGTATGGCATATAAAACCTAAAGAGACTCATGAGTCTCTATGACAAAGCCCATTTCTGCTGCAACCTGTTAACGCCTGTGGTAACACAGTGCTAGTGCACTGTCAAGGGGTGGATTTATGCAGGCAATCTATTATTTAAGAATTGTGGGCTTATTTTCTAAGCTCTGAAAAGCACAGCCAGTGTTGAGTATGAACAAATTAACCTTCCTTCACTGTGCTACATCACTGAATCATATCTCTGCTTCTGGGGAAAGCACTTTGCTGGAGAACTTCCTTCTAGTCACGGCAAAGTATATATAGTGATGGCATCTGGGGCTTGCTTGGAGGCAGGTGGCAGCTAATGCCTGGCTGAGGGGGCCCAGGGAGTGGTGGCTGCTGGCGGCATGGCCAGCCCCATGTTTGTGCTGGCAGGACTCATGGTGCCATTTGCTTGTGCCTGGTGTCTCTGGCTGACTCCCAGTGCAAATGTGGCAGCAGTTCGTCCTCCTGTGTCAGCTATGTCTGTTTGAAGAGGGCTTCCCTGCTCACAACCACCTTGACCTGCTGTAGAGCTGCTTTGAAGAACCCATGTAATTGCTATGAGTGAGGCTGTACATACTGGTTTTCACAGGCCTCCTTACAGCCACGTGGCCTGTAGGAGCTGTAATCACTGCTCTGAAGACACTTTAGAAATCACATTACAGTAATGGGCTCAGGTAAGTCAAAGTACATGCAGCCTTTTAAATGCTTCTGGTACTAATTGGGTAAGTTGCTAGGCTTAATCTATTAATATTAGGCAATAATTACTATGTATATTAATAGGCTTAGCAACTTTAAGGTAGGGGATAACCACTCCCCTCTTTTTTCATCCCAAAATTGGCAGGGTTGTCTCATTCTATCTCAAATTTTTGTTGGAGTCCCTATGTGCCATATATACTTACAAATTCTCTCTTTGTGGTGGCTTGTAAATGAAATAGTGGGGAATTCTGGCTGTGTAGTTGAGATTTTGCATCATGTATTCTTGTGATCCTACTAGTTGGCTTATATAGCTGAAATGGCTAGTGACTACACTTGAACTTCCAAGTTTCCCAGTGCTGGTGCTGTTTTTGGTTCTTGTTGCTGAATTTGGAAAATTCCCTTCTGTCCAGTCCTGCTGAGACCTGCAGCACTTGGAGTATATTGCCAAGAGTTTCTTCTTACTAAGCAGTCCACAAACCTTATTGAAAAAGATTTTTCAATAGCTAATTTAAAGGAGGGATGGGTCCCTATCACCAAAATAGCTCCAGTTATTTGAATTTGTCCGATAAAAATAGACTGAAGTAGCTAGTATGTATAAAAACAAATGAAAGCTATCCCATGTGAGATCTCAGAGAATGCAAGACCTCTGTCCAGAAATCTCAGCAAAACTATTCCGTTGGCCTTGGAGCCTTCATAAAGTGTTATAAAGGAACCCTTCTGAATCTTAATTGATGATGCTTTCCTCATATCCTGGCATCCAGGAAGGAATTGTTCTCTTATATCCAAATGAGATGTTTCCTGCAGAGACAAAGCACACTGTGAAGGAAATGGCAATTAAGCATTGAAGCCCATAGTGGCAATAGTTCTATGTGAAAGTTAGTCATGCAGTTGCAATGAGAACTGTTTACTTATTAAATTTTAAAATCTGACCTTAGCATTACTGTTACCTTCTAAATATTTTACAAAACTTTATTTGCTGTAAATTGCTTTAGTTCAATTGGTTTTTGTGCAGTGACAGTTATACGTGCAAAAGTATGTGTATAATGTTATCATTATCCTTGTGTCACTTTATGATCAGATGTACACAGGGATATATTAAAAATTCTTTTTTGTCGGTCTACCTGGTTTACAAATAACATAATGGATACTGAATCAAAATAACTATGGGAATCAATTACTCAAGAGAGCATGTGCACTTCAAATACTGCTCACTTAACAGATCACTTCTTACTGTATCTCCTTTGACCACTACTTGTAGAGAACAGTTCTGAGTTAAATAACTTGCTGGGAAAGAATTATTTATAAAAGATTACACGCATATGACTGATGATTTTTTTAATGCCATATAGACAGGAACATTAAACCCTGGAGGAGACTGTTGCATTTGTAATCACAGCTTGAAATGCATTTACTGTAGCAGGTGACACCATGTATCACAAATATCAAATGCACAATATTCTTTTTGTACTTGTTGAAACTAATGAAATCTTTGAAAATGCTGTGAGACATATCCATGTAGAAATAAATTTGCCCTGAAGCTGCAAGTCTTTAGAGCTTTCATACACGAATCTTATGTCAAGTCCTTCTGTCATGAAAAGTGGTTACCAGTGTCTGTGCGTAAGCAGAAGTGTGTGTGTGCATATGCTACAGGGAAATGTCAGTTCAGACTTTTCCTTAGTTTTTGTACAACAGAGATAAACTCTCATGATCTGCTGTTTCCTGTTAGTAGACTGTCAGAGGAGAGATATTTATTCAATGCCAAATATAATTTCATTTTTACATCCTTAATGATGTGTTTGTTGTTAAATTTAAGGACGAGTTTTATCATCCACCAGAGCTAGAATTTTAGCTAGTATAAATTAGCTTAGAGCTTCTGAGATTTGTGGAGCTGCAGAGCAACAGATCCACAGCTCTTTTGTGTGTGGATGCAATGATGGAAAACTTATGTTGCATGTTAGAAAAAGACTAATAGCAAGAGAGCGGGAAAGTGAAGAGAGGGGCAGAAAGAGAGGAATTTCTTTCCTGCGGGGCCAAAAAAAAAAATCCAGTGTTGAACTGTTGGGGGAATAATAATGACTAACTGATAAAAAAATAAAATAAAATTGGGGGGTAGCCTGTCCACATTCAGTAACTGGCTGAGGAGAGCAGAAAAGGAGCATCTGGAGCTGATATAATTGAGAGGGCCATTCTAGGAAGCTTCCCTTCAGATGAGCCGGAGTAGAAACATAGCTCAGTCTCCAGCTGCACCATCATCTGTGAAGCTTGTTAGGATACCTCTGACACTGAAGAGCCTGTCACTCAGAAATCAGAGAAAGTCGGGTTTTGTTACAGGGTGCAGAGGTAGGTACCACATGTCTGATTCACTGAAGCTCAGTAGTCCCATAGCTTTCCTGAAATGTAATTTTCAGGTGAATCTAAACAAATTTAGGTATTTTAGAATAGTTATACAATCCTCAGAGCTTAATGTTCCCTCTAAAAAACAGGCACTTGTGATAATTTCCATTTTGAGATTGTAAGTTTTATGCTATATTATTTTAAAGGGCCAACCTGTGGTAACCAGAACCTTCTATTAGGAGGCATCAACTGAACTTTTCCAAAATTTTGAACAGAAAGTTTTGAAAAGAGTTTCAAAGCCCTCAGATGTTTCATTTCACTGCTAATATATATATATATATATAAATAAAAATCCAGTAGTTTTCCAAATGAAGAAAGATTCCATCTTCAAAGGTTGGATACTTCAAGAAGTAGCCACAACCTGAAAGTCACTATTTTATTTTATTTTATTTTATTTTATTTTATTTTATTTTATTTTATTTTATTTTATTTTATTTT
>NW_023303420.1:0-8928 GCF_011077185.1 Oxyura jamaicensis | reverse complement strand
TTATTTTATTTTATTTTATTTTATTTTATTTTATTTTATTTTATTTTCAGTTCTCCTGTACTGTCATTTTACTTCAGTTGTCAGTTCTTTAAAACCTTTTAAGAGCTTATGGTTTCACCTGATTTGTGTCAGGAACATTTTTGTTCACCTAGGAGCTTGTGTAGAATGGGATTACTTCTTCCTCTTTTTCTGTAATGATTAGCTCATCTGTTTGAGTGAAATGCGGGGCTTTCCTGCATCAATAAGAAATTTATGACTTGACAAAGCTCCCCTAGTACTTCTGATGCATTTGCCTTTGCTTTCAGTAGATTAGAGAAAAGGGAGCAGGCTCCATTATATGTGCAAGCAACTTGTCTCCTAGGCATTAAACAAAAGCAATAAAGTTCAGAGATAATGGACTGGTTTCATCCCAGCTCACCACCTCAGGTTTTTGTTTTGGCAGGTCCTCTGTGTAGCAGGTAGTAATGGTAAAATGTGTTCTCCATATGTTCTCCTATAAACTGGACCCAGCAGAGTGATAGCTACATTTCTAAGCATTTAGCCTTGACCTGTCCTATATCCACTTCCAGTTACATAATTTAATAAGTAATTGCAAGGGGATGGTATTTAGCCTTGAGTTTGTTTTTTTGATGGAGCAGCCTCCCTGTTCTTGTGACGATGTTTCCATATTTATGCGGCCAGTATTCATACCCTTGGTTTGAAGCAATTGCCTTGTTACCATGCCCTGATGACCCTTTCCTGTTGCCATTGCAGCCATGAAAGCTGGAAATTGCAAGTGCTGCAGGTGGTGAGCAGCAGGGTTTGATTAATCCAAATTCCATTTTCACATTGAAAAAGGATGGGGCAATAGGAATGCTCTGCAGCTGAGTGTCAGTTAGAAATATTGCAGTTATGGGGATAAGGATATGGGTCATGCAGTAATTATTCTGAGCCAGGAGGATAAAGTGAGACCATACCAGAGATTTGTCAGAGAGAATTGCTTTAACTCATGGTTATATAAGAGCTCAGTGAGAAGGCCAAACTGCAAAACAAGTGACTTTTTGTCCACTGTTGTATTAAAAATGTGATTTTCACCAAAACTATGGTGGGCTACAGGCTGTTAACACAATACTGTGATAACAATACAATAAGACTGACATGAATTTAGTGCACAGCTTGGAATCATGCACTCTTCATGTAAGCAGAAAAACACTCAACTGCAGGCCATGAATTACAGTTTGGAGTGAAAATAAGAATAATACCCAGAAAAAAAAAAAGAAAAAAAAAAAAGGAAAAAAAATGACCTTCAGAAATATCAATGGTAGCTTTTTCCCACCTGCTACAGATTCCCTGGGCTTGGGGTTTTGGTTCGGGTTTCTTTACTACACCCTTTTAAACCTGGGTTTCATATTCTTCTCAGTCTGTCTCTGTTGGTATTGTAGCCTTGCACTTCCTGGCTGCACTCATGAGAGGTAATGTTTCGTTACTACCATTTCACAGGTAGCATGCTGTTATTTCAAGAGGAAGTAGGATATTCAATGTGTGTGTGAACTAGAGAAAAATATTTTATTTCTCTGATGTATAAATTCCATGAATAACCTCATTTCCATGGGTAGGAAGAAAACGGTGTAAATAAGCTCCAAATGACGATGTTCATTTCTGCACCGTTCTGTCAAGAAATTGATGGGACTGACATCCTGTTACCAAAACACTTAAATCTTGAAACTCACATATTTGCTGTGGAAACACCTGCATATTTCGGACATGTAACATTGGCCCAAAATTTTGTCAAATTGTTGGAACCTTAAAATTGTTTTAAAACGCACTCTTTTATAAAACCTTTCCTTTTTACCATCTGCAGGGTAATTCAGCAAAAAACAGACCAAAATCTAATTTTTCTTCTAGGCTCATACCAAGGCATGCAAATGGAAGATTGCAAAGCATCCTACACTTCCAGAGCAGCTCTTTGAAGAGTTTGGTCAGTGCTGGTATTCCTCCTCTGGCATTTGTCTTGCAATAAACAAGTAGATTACAGAAGTAAACCTTGAAAATAAATGCAAAGAAGCTTGGGCAGCTTCAAACGTCATCGCAGTAGCAGAGGGAGCAGAAGAAGCTGTTTTTCAGGGATGTTTTACCCGGGTTGGCCTGGGTCTCCTTGTGCTTTCTGGCAGCATGTTTGGCAAAAGCACTACACACCACTAATTGGCTCCTGTCCTGGTTTCAGTTAGGACAGTTATTTTTCCTCCTAGTAACTGGTAGGGTGCTATGTTTTGGATTAGGATGAGAAGAGTGCTGATAACATGCTGATGTTTTACTTGTTGCAGAGCAGTGCTTACACCAAGCCAAGGACTTTTCAGCTTCTCGCTCTGTCCTGCCAGCGGGCAGGCTGGGGGTGCAGCAAGAGCTGGGAGGGGACAGACTCAAGACAGCTGACCCAAACAGGCCAAAGGGCCATACCATCTGACGTCATGCTAAACAATATATAGGGGTGGCTAGCTGGGGTGGGGGGGCCGGCTGCTCGGGGTTGGGCTGGGCATCGGTCAGCGGGTGGTGAGCAATTGCATTGTGCATCACTTGTTTGTACATATTATTATTATTATCATTATTATTTTATATCTTAATAAACTGCCTTTACCTCAACTCACAGGCTTCACTTTCCCGTTTCTCTCCCCCATCCCAGAGAGGGAGGGGGGAGGGTGAGTGAACGGCTGTGTGGCGTTTAGCTGCCGGCCGGGTTAAACCACAACAGCTCTTTTGGCGCCCAACGTGGGGCCCGAAGGGTTGAGATAACGACAGATCTAATCAGAATGTTGATTGCTTTAATCTTAAGTCTGCTGTGCCTGTATTCCAAACTGAGTTTTATAGTACGCTACTTTCTGTATGTGATCCCTGTCGTGCTGTTTATCCTTTCCGGGCCCTGGTTTAAGATCGTTATGGTACTGTGTGGTGTAACAATAGCTTACGATATGATGCAATATCTGGCCATGACTCTAACTTGGTATTTGTACTCAGCACTGTCGTCGACTCTGTACTTTGGAAACTCTATCTCGGAAACTATTAACAATTACACCTACTGCCTTTTTTCATCAGGGAGCCAGTCTGTGGAGGGGACAGGGGAATATATTTTTCCCTACTTGTTCACTCTCCCTTTCTCCTTCAGCACCTTCTTATCCCCCGAGCTAGTTACGCTAGCTCTCCAAGATGCTGAATATCCTTGGGATACTCAGACCAGCATGTTCTTGTTGTTATGTCTCTTGAATGCGCTTCAGGTTTTGTTTAAAGTTAAACAAATACTTAGGAATCTCATCCAGAGATCTGTCCTGACGCAGGATAGTTGTGAGTGGCAGGGAGTGTGGGAGGATATGGGCAGGTTTCTAGAGCAGTGGGCACCTCCGATGTTTTGGAAATTCACCCCTGAACAACTGCAAAAACCTAAAAAACTGGTAGAATGCTTGAAAAAAAGAGTGTCATGACCCTGGCAGTTCCAAAGTGACACAACTCACTGTAGCATGTTGGGGCCTGGCCTATGCCTATCGAGCTGCAATTGATGCTACTATCAACCTAGTGACAAACCCTGCAGCCGCTCCAGCTCCTGCAGCCGCTCCAGCCCCTGCAGCCACTCCAGCTCCAGCTCCTGCAGCTGCTCAAGCCCCTGCAGCCGCTCCAGCTCCTGCTCCTGCAGCCGCTCCAGCTCCTGTGGCTGGGCCAGAGAAATGAGCCATAGCAGTGCAAGTTGCCCCTGCAGAGGGTGTTCCAACCCCTGTGGCAGACCCTGTGGCTGGGCCAGAGAAACGAGCCGTAGCAGTGCAAGTTGCCCCTGCAGAGGGTGTTCCAACCCCCTGTGGCAGACCCTGTGGCTGAGTCAGAGAAACGAGCTGTAGCAGTACAAGTTGCCCCTGTACACAAGGTGAAAAAATGGTATAGAGACTCAGGTCGTTTAGAACGCAGAGAGTCTTCTGCTAGGTGTAGGTATGGAGAAGACGAGGCTGGGCCATCACAGGTGCAGGAGGATGAAGATGGGGATGTTGAAAAATCAACAGTAGTTACCCGAAACCTATACCAGCGTGAGCTACGAGATGTGCGAAAAGATTTTGGTCGCTGCATAGGTGAGCAGCTTGTCACCTGGCTGCTCTGGTGCTGGGATACCAGAGCCAATTGTGTGGAATTAGAGGGCAGGGAAGCCAGGTGGCTGGGATCCCTTGCTAGAGATGCAGGCATTGACAAAGCAATTGGAGATGGAGCATGATCTCACAGCCTCTGGAGGCGTCTCCTGTACACTGTAAGGGAAAGGTATCCCTATAAGGAAGAACTTGTATGTCTGCCAGGCAAATGGACCACTATGGAGAAGGGAATCCAGTACCTGAGGGAATTAGCCATATGGGAGGTGATTTATGAGGACCCAGACAATGGACAAGTACCCACAGATCCAGATGAAGAAACATTTAGCATTGCAATACTTACACCATTTCATTGTTCTAGTTGGTACTGGTGAGAATTTATGAATTTAAATAAATACAGCTGTAGAAACAATGTGCTGCATGGACATGCATGGTCAGGATCAGAGCAACCTCCACATGGCAACTAGCAACTGCATCAAAACTCTCCCATAGTGAGAACTGGACAGACTGGAGAGCTGGGCAATCACCAACCGCATGAAGTTTAACAAAAGCAAGTGCTGGGTCCTGCACCTGGGACAGGGCAACCCTGGCTATACGTACAGACTGGGAGATGAGACACTGGAGTGCAGCCCCGCAGAGAGGGATCTGGGTGTTTTGGTTGATAGCAAGCTGAATGTGAGCCAGCAGTGTGCCCTGGCAGCCAGGAGGGCCAACCACATCCTGAGGTGCATCAGTCATGGCATTGCTAGTTGGGCAAGGGAAGGGATTGTCCCACTCTACTCTGTGCTGGTGTGGCCTCACCTCGAGTACTGTGTGCAGTTCTGGGCACCACAGTACAAAAAGTACATAAAACTGTAGGAGAGTGTCCAGAGGAGGGTGACGAAGATGGTGAAGGGCCTAGAGGGGAAGATGTATGAGGAGCAGCTGAGGTCACTTGGCCTGTTTAACCTGGAAAAGAGGAGAGTGAGGGGAGACTTCATCATGGTCTACAGCTTCCTCACGAGGGGAGTGGAGGGGCAGGTGCCAATCTATTCTCTTTAGTGACCAGTGATAGGGCCCACGGGAAGGGGTATTCCATACCATCTGACGTCATGCTGAACAATATATAGGGGTGGCTAGCCGGGGGGGGGGGGCTGGGCATTGGTCAGCGGGTGGTGAGCAATTGCATTGTGCATCACTTGTTTTGTACATATTATTATTATTATTATTTTATTTTCCTGTCCTAATAAACTGTCCCTATCTCAACCCATAGGTTTCATTTTTTTCGTGTTTCTCTCCCCCATCCCAGAGAGGGAGGGGGTAGGGTGAGCAAACGGCTGTGTGGTGTTTAGCTGCCAGCCGGGTTAAACCACAACAGTCCTTTTTGGCGCCCAACGTGGGGCCCGAAGGGTTGATATAACGACAGATCTGAATAGAGTGTATTAAAATTATGATAAACATTTCATCAGTTTAATATTTGCTAATCACAATGTTGATTTTTGTGACCTCAAGTCTGTTGTGCCTGTTTTCTGAATTGAGTTACTTACTGTATGTGTCCCGTGTCATGTTGCTTATCACTGCTGGGGGTTGGTACAAGGTTATTATTTTGTACTGTGTAACAGAGGCTTACGATATGATAAAATTACTAGCCATGAGACTAACCTGGTATTTGTACTCAGCATTGTCATCAACTCCATACTTTGGGAACCCTACCTCAGACACTATTAATAATTACACTTTTAATGCTTTTTCTTCAGGGAGCCAGTCTATGGAGGGGTCGGGGAAGATGTTTTTTCCCATTTGTTCACTTTCCCTTTCTTCTCCTCCAGGCGAGTTATGGTAGCTTTCCAAAACTTCAAATATCCTTGGGATGTTCAGACCAGCATGTTCTCATTGTTACGTCTCCTGAACGCATTTCAGGTTCTGTCTAAGGTTAAAAAAATACTTAAGAGTGTCATCCAGAGATCTGTTCTGAGGCAGGATAGTTATGAGTGGCAGGGAGAGTGGGAGGATATGGGCAGGCATCTAGAGCAGTGGGCACCTCCAGTGCTTTGGAAATTTACCCCTGAACAATTGAAAAATCCTAAAAAACTGGTGGAGTGCTTGAAAAAGGTGTGTCATCACCCTGGCAGTACCAGACATACAGAAATCACTGCAACGTGCTGGGGCTTGGCCTATGCTTACCGAGCTGCACTCCATGCCATTATAACCCCAGTGATAGACCTGGCAGCCACTTCAACCTCTGAGACAGACCCAGCAGCCACTCCAAGCCCTAAAATGGGCCCCAAGGCTGAGCCAGGAAAACAAACTGTATCAGTGTTGGTTGCACCCGTAACCAAGGTGAAAAGATGGTACAGAGAGTCAGGTCGTTTAGAACACAGAGAGTCTTCTGCTAGACCTTCTGCTAGGTCTAGGTGTAGAGAAGATGAGGCCAGGCTATCAGAGGAGCAGGAGGATGAAGATGAAGATGTCGCAAAAACAGCAGTATCTAGCCAAAACTTAAACGAGCGTGAGCTACGAGATGTGCAAAAAGATTTCAATCGCTGTATAGGTAAGCAGCTTGTCACCTGGCTGCTCTGGTGCTGGGACACTGGAGCCAATAGTGTGGAATTAGAGGGCAGGGAAGCCAGGTGGCTGGGATCCCTTGCTAGAGATGCAGGCATTGACAAAGCAATTGGAGATGGAGTACGACCTTAGAGCCTCTGGAGGCGTCTCCTGTACACTGTAAGGGAAAGGTATCCCTATAAGGAAGAACTTGTATGTCTGCCAGGCAAATGGACCACTATGGAGAAGGGAATCCAGTACCTGAGGGAATTAGCCGTACGGGAGGTGATTTATGAGGATCTAGACAACGAACAAATATCCACATATCCAGATGACATCAGGTGTACACGACCCATGTGGCCCAAGTTTGTACAGAGTGCACCATCATCATATGACAGCTCATTGGCAATAATGGCCTGGAAAGAGGATGAGGCACCCACAGTGGGTGATGTGGCTAAACAACTCTGGCATTAAGAAGAAAGTCTCTCCTCTTCCCTACATGGCCTGCGTCTCGGCTGTGGAAAAACTTTCTGAAAGCGTCCATCAACTAAAAGAGAATACTTCGGAGAAACTTTCTGAAGAGGTCCAGCAACTTAAAGAGAGTTTATTTTCCTTCCCCTGCTGTACAAACCAATGTCTCTGCTATTAGGGGTAAGCACCCTTCTGTGCAAGGAAGACGATATGGGGGGTACACACCCCATGCCACCATGTGGTTTTACCTACGTGACCATGGAGAGGACATGAGAAAATGGGATGGAAAATCCACCGCGACACTAGAGGCACGGGTACGTGAGTTGCAAAAGAAAACAATCGGGAAAAAGGGGGTCTCTGAAAAGTTTGCTGCTCCAACTTCCAGCAGGCAGTCCTTTAAACACGGGAATGAAGATTCTGACGAGGATTAGAGGGGCCCTGCCTCCAGCCAGGGGGAGGAAAGGGACAATCGAGTTTATTGGACTGTGTGGATTCGATGGCCTGGCACGTCAGACGCACAGAAGTATAAGGCTTTAGTAGACACCGGTGCACAACGTACTCTAATGCCATCAAGCTATACAGGGCCAGAGCCCATCAGTATTTATGGAGTGATGGGGGGATCCCAGCAATTAACTGTATTGGAGGCTGAAGTGAGTCTAACTGGGAATGAGTGGCAAAAACACCATATTGTGACTGGCCCGGATGCTCCGTGCATCCTTGGCATAGACTATCTTAGAAGAAGATATTTCAAGGACCCAAAAGGGTTCCACTGGGCTTTTGGCATAGCTGCCTTAGAGACAGAGGGCATTGAACAATTGTCTACCTTGCCAGGTCTCTCAAAGAGACTCTCTTGTTGCGGGGCTGCTGAGGGTCGAAGAACAATAAGTGCCAATTGCTACCACAACTGTGCACCGGCGGCAATATCGCACCAACCAAGACTCCTTGATTCCCATCCATAAGCTAATTCGTCAGCTGGAGAGCCAAGGAGTGATCAGAAAGACTCATTCACCTTTTAATAGTCCCATATGGCCAGTGCAAAAGTCTAATGATGAGTAGAGACTAACAGTGGATTATCGTGGCCTGAACGAAGTCACACCACCACTGAGTGCTACAGTGCCGGACATGCTAGAACTCCAGCATGAACTGGAATCAAAGGCAGCCAAGTGGTACGCCACAACTGATATCGCTAAAGCATTTTTCTCCATCCCTCTAGCAGCAGAGTGCAGGCCACAGTTTGCTTTCACTTGGAGGGGTGTCCAATACACCTGGAATCGGCTGCCCCAGGGGTGGAAACACAGCCCTACCATTTGCCATGGACTGATCCAGTCTGCGCTGGAGCAGGGGGGAGTTCCTGAACACCTGCAGTACATCAATGACATCATTGTGTGGGGTGACACAGCAGAGGAAGTTTTTGAGAAAGGGAAGAAAATAGTCCAAATCCTTCTAAAGGCTGGTTTTGCCATAAAACAAAATAAAGTCAAAGAACCTGCACGAGAGATCCAGTTTTAGGAATAAAATGGCAAGATGGATGTCGTCAAATCCCAATGGACGTGAACAACAAAATAACAGCTATGTCTCCACCAACTAGCAAAAAGGAAACACAAACTTTCCTAGGTGTCGTGGGGTTTTGGAGAATGCACATTCCAAATTACAGTCTGATTGTAAACCCACTCTACCAAGTAACCTGTAAGAAGAATGATTTTGAATGGGGCCCTGAGCAATGACATGCCTTTGAACAAATTAAGCAGGAAATCACAGAATCACAGAATCACAGAATTTCTAGGTTGGAGGAGACCTCAAGATCATCGAGTCCAACCTCTAACCTAACACTAACAGT
>NW_023303419.1:0-3283 GCF_011077185.1 Oxyura jamaicensis | reverse complement strand
GAGGTCTCTTCCAACCTAGAAATTCTGTGATTCTGTGATTCTGTGATCTGGACTAGTACTTTTGATTTTGGGCTTCTTTGTACCAGCAAAATTTAAAGTAAAACAAAACAAAACAAAATTTTGAAAAAAAAAATATTTAAAGAGTAAAGAAAATAACAACTAAAGGACACAGATCTGCAGGAACTAAACTCTGTGGAAAGATTTAAAGTGATTGTTTTAAGAGAGCCAGATACTCATCTGGTTTAAATCAACATGGCTTCAGTGAGGATATAGTCTAAGAAACTCCCAGATATATACAAAAATAGACGATAGAGTGTGGAGGAATGTACTGAATAACAATACGATCAAACTAATTATAGATATATATACTTATATATATATAAGTTGGATATTACAGAAATTTTATAAGTGTAGCATAGTAAAAGTTTCAGAACATGTCTCCTAAAGGAAATGAGAGAACTCTATTTCAGGAGATATCTCATATGAGACAGATAAAAAATAATAATAATAATAATAATAAATATCAAATATCATAGAAAACAAGCCAAAATTAGTTAAAATGAAATAGCTATGTTCTTTCTGTTATCTACTTACTATGATTTTCTGGAACATTTGCAATCCATGAGCTTGTAGGATTGCTTGCACATTAGGAAGACACCTAGACATGTTTTATTTATTTATTTTATTTTTATATAATTGCTCTGGTATAGCTGAGCTGAAATAGAATTTATAAAAGGAAAAAAAAAAATAAAAAAAGGCTGTGACTAATGAGTAAGACTGCCAATAGACAATCAGAGCTGGGAAAGCTCTGAAAAACCTTATCTTTAAACATGCTGCCCCTTATTTTATTTATTTGCCAAGTACTTCAGGTATGTAAGGGGACAGTTAGAGAGAGGAGACAAATCCTTCAAGAAAGACTTGATCATGCTACAAAAGTCGAACACACAGTTGATGCAAACTATAAGCTATGTATAAAAGACAGTGGAATGAGAGGAATGACCTCCAGCAATAAAGAACGTCTACAGGATCCATCCATACCCACACTGGAAACTATCACACTGTGTCTTGCAACTGAAAGAGCTTTCTGGTTACCAAAATATTACTTTTCTTCATCTGGCTTGTCAGTCTTCTAACTGTTGGCTTGAAAACTGAAAAAAAAAAAAAAATTACACCAAAACACTCATGCTATAATGAGAGGAAATTTGGAACTTCTTAAATTTAGACATAAGCTGTAGGAGTGCCTTTTTACAGATCAAGTTGAATGTACAGCAGCACAGCACAGAACAGATCCTCACCAGGTGTTAAATGGTTTCAGTACACTGAGGTCAGTGACCCTCCCGTATAAAGAAGCAGAGATTTTTTTGGCTCAGTGACTTGTAATTTTTTGCTGTTATAACTCCTGACTTCCCTATGTATTCTGGATTACACTGTAAGAGGAGACTCAATTTTTGGAAATATTTGTACATCCACGGATATATTCTTTCTGTCTATAACACTCATAAGCAAACTGGAATTCTATTAGCTGCAAAGAAAAAAAAAAGTCTCCAAATCCTTCCCCTTTACATAGCATTATATTGACAAGAAGCCTTTAGTACTCTCAGACCTCCTTCCCTTTGCCAGCTCCATTGAACAAGCTTTAAATGGAACTTGAAGGGTAGGCAAATGATGATGTGGATGAAGGTCCATTTAGGTTACAAGAGTCACCTAGCCTATCACAACAACCTCCATCAAGAAAAATTAGGAAAGGTTATTGTCACAGGGGGCTCTCTTCTGATGGGAGCAGAGGGCCTGATATGCCATCTGGACCTAACCTTTAGGGAAGTCTTCTTCCTCCCTGGGGCTTGACTAAGAGACATCACTAAAAAGGTAACTTGCCGGGTATGTCCCTCTGATTATTACTCATTATTATGTTTTCATGTTGGCAGTGATGAAGTAGCAAACAGAAGTCCAAGGATAATCAAAAGGTACTTCAGGGCTTTGGGCTGATCAGTTCAAGGATCAGGCTGCTCAGGGAACTTATTAGTAAGATCCCCTGCAAAACTACTTTTGAAGATATTGTTGTCTGTCAGTGCTAGTCAGTTTTTAAGTACCACCTCCTGAGAGCACAGGAACAGGCTATCCCAAAATGTAGGAAGTCAAGCAGGTGGTGCAGACGGTTGGCTTGTCTGAGCAGTGGTCTTGTAGAGATTATGCGGAAAAAGAAAGTGTATAGTCTCTGGAAGTGAGGCTGGGTGACATGGGAGGACTACAGAAATTCTGTTTGTCTTTGTATGGAGAAAATTCATGTGGCCAAGGCTCAGGTAGAGCTGAAGCTGTCCAGTACTCTGCAGGACAATGATTATTATAATAATTATTATTTTTTTTAATATGTTAACAGCAAAAGGAGGACCAGAGAAAATATTGGTCCATTACTTGATGAGGATGGTCACATAAACAAGGACAAAGATAAAGCAGAGACTTTTAATGCCTTCTTTGCCTGTGTTCAACACCGATGATGGGATCTGGGACCCCAGGTGTCCTCAGATGGAGAACTGTGATTGTGGGAAAAATAAACTCTCAGAAAACCCTATAGTTTTTTGGGATTTGCAGTGCCACCTGGATGTTATGGGGCCTGATGGGGTTCATCACAGGGTAGTCAGACATCTAGCTGATGTTATGTTACACAAGACCTCTCTCAATTATTTTCCAATGGTCTTGGGAATCTGAAGAGGCTCCAGCTGACTGGAATCTGGCAAATATCATTCCAGTTTTCAAGAAGAGCAAGAAGGAAGACCCTGATATTTACAGGCCTGTCAGTTTCATTTTAGTACGTGGTAAAATTATGAAGAAACATTCTGGGAGTTATTGAGAAGCACCTGAAGGACAGTCAGGTCATTGGTAAATCCCAAAACAGGTTCATGAGTGGAAGGTTATGCTTAAGAAACTTAATTTACTTTTATGACAACGTCACAGGTCTAGTAGACCAAGGCAAGTCAGTTTTTGTAATGTTGTCAGATTTCAGTAAAGCCTTTGATACTGGCTCTCAAAGTATTCTTCTGGAGAAAATGTCCAGCACAAAGACAGATACAAACATAACATAATGCGAGAACAACTGGCTGATGGGTCAGATGCAAAGGATTAGAGTAAATGGGGTTACCTCAGTCTGGTGCCCAGAAACTCCACAGAACTCCATTTTAAGGACGGTGCTCTTTAATGGTTTCAGATGTGACTTAGATGCAAGACTTGAAGGTGCACTAAGTAAGTTTGCAGATGACTCTAAACTGGGATGAGCTAACTCCATTGA
>NW_023303418.1:0-5382 GCF_011077185.1 Oxyura jamaicensis | reverse complement strand
GAGAGGAGAGGAGAGGAGAGGAGAGGAGAGGAGAGGAGAGGAGAGGAGAGGAGAGGAGAGGAGAGGAGAGGAGAGGAGAGGAGAGGAGAGGAGAGGAGAGGAGAGGAGAGAGAAAAAAAATCTCAAACAGTTGTCTATATTTTGTTGCTCTTTTTACAACCATAGAGAAATATGCAAGAAAGTAACCTACATTCTTTCTTCTTTCTTGTTCAAGCATTCAAATATGATTTAACCATACTCACTTCCTATGGCTTCACATGATTTCAGCAGATCTTTTGAGAAATATTTTGCTCAGAAAATGCAAATTTGTTGCCTCTGTGATGTACAAAGTTTCTCTAAATATTAATGAGAATTAGGGATGGAAGGATGAAGGCCTATGGAGTTCTCTATAGTTACCGAAGCAATCCAGACAAGGTTGTAACATGAAGGGAAAGGAGCATTGCTTTTCAATGTTTAGTAAGGTTGGTCCAGAGGAGGTTCAAGAAGATGATCAGAGTGCTGGAGAACTTATCCTATGAAGAAAGACTGAGAAAACTGGGGATACGCAACCTGTAGAAGGCTCCAGGGAGAGATGCATTTTTTCAGTAGTTAAAAAGGGGTTATACAAAAGATGGAGGGTGAGTTTTACTCAGGCAGATAATGATAGGAGAAGAGCAAATGGTTTAAAATTAAAAAAAAAAAAAAAAAGTAGATTTAGATTAGATGTTAGGAGTAAATACTTCACTCAGGGGGTGTTGAGGCACTAACATTGGTTGCCCAGAGAACCTGTGGATGCCCCATACCTGGAGTTGTTCAAGGTTAGATTAGATGGTGCTTTGGGCAACCTGATCTACTGGGTGACATTCCTGCCCATGGCAGAGGCATTGGAAATAGGTGATCTTTGAGGTCCCTTCCAACCCAATCTTCTATCATTCTATGATGATGACTTTGACTTTTTTTCTAAAGTAACAAAAACATGAGAAAATGTGATTTATTATTTTTTTATTATTTTTATTTTTTTTTTGGTTGATTGGATTGTTGTTTTGGGCTGGCTTTATGTTTCTGTGATGTTGTTTTAAATAAATATAAGAACTTGTTGAAAAAGCCTATTCTTTTGAATAAATATCAGTAGGACAGGAAAATGGAACATGTTAATAAAGAGATTACACTAATTTATGTATGCAGTTTGTGTTGGTGTACTTAGATATGTATACCTGTGGAAAGATATATAAAAAGTTAGGAAATAAAATTCATTAGACCTGCAAATAATTTTATTTCCCAGAAACCAGTTTTATTTTCCCTCCATCACTATTGCTGACATTTATGTTTTAATGAAAAAAATATTTTCATTTTTCCATTTTAGGCTTATTCTTTATTTTTCTGCAAAATCATAACTTTATGTTTATGACATAGTAGTTTATTGCTTGGAAGTAAGTGAACGGTCAAAATGTGAAAATGTCAACATGATGACTTTATTGCAGGATCATGTAGGTTGTGTGAGGACAAAAAAGAAAATCCTGACAATTAACAGAGCAGATAGGGAAATTTTCAAAGCCCGTGAAAGGTTTAAGGCTCTAAATTTCAAGGAAGTTAAATGTAGAGCTTTCTTCACAGCATGAAAGCAAGTCCACTTTGAAAAATTCTAAATGTTACACTGCTGATGCTCCACTCAGCAAGGTACGTGGAGTTCATCCAGAAGCAGAATCATTGCTCTGGGCTGTTGTATCTGCTGCTTTCTGCTTTTGTTCATTGGCACTTGACACTCACTGCTTTGAGTCTTTAGAATACTGCCAGAAGAAATGCTTTCCAACTGCACTGTGACTGGACATGCTTTGCAGGACTGGAAAGTTGCTTATGGAGTCACATATAGCCTACCTTTCCTATTTCCATAACGATCAAACAATCATTTTTTTTGAGACACATCTTTCCACCATATATACAATATAAAATATATGTTGTAAGACATGTGTCATATATTATGTGTGATATCATAATATGATATCATAATGTAATGTGTAATATGCAATATATTATAGAATGTATATTTAAAAATATTCCTTTTAATTCCCCTTCATGGGACATCATGAAGCTCCATGAACGTTTCCTCTAAATTGTTTGCACCCTTCCTATCCATCTGAAATTAAGAGCATGCTGAAAGCAGGTAGACATGAAGTAAAAAGACAGCCCTAATATTTTATTTTATATTTTTCATTTCCTTTGTATGCAAATCACACCAGCTTAGGCTGTCTACTAATAAGCACATTTCAGTAAGCCCAAGTGCTGAAAAAGTAGCTCAAGTTCAGGTTATACAAATCATTTCTGAACTGAATCTTTTACTTTGCTGATGCTTTTAGAGATTCTCCCACAGATGTTGAAGAGGCAGATAACAAGATAAGGAGAATTGGTCTATCAGTAAGAATCTGGCGAATGTAAAAAACTTTTTTGTTTGTTTGCTTGTTTTTTCCTTTGAGTTATTATCAAGTGCAGGGTTGCCTGGAATTGGCTTTTGTTTCTGTGAGTTAAATACAACCTCTCTGATTACAGGGAAGTTTCTATGATTGATTACACAGCCTGTGAAGATGAATGAACTCCCATGAGCTATGTAGCTGCACAGGAAGATTTGACCCAGGAACCACCTCCTTTTCAAGTGTTTTAAAAAGTCTAAGACATATGTTTTAAACACTCAAATACATTAAGATGAGAGGTGCTACATAGATACAGAGTATTGCCATACTAATTAGTTTTGCAAACCAGCAAAATACCTTACTTGGAAAAGGATTGAGAGAGATTTTTAATTTTATCTGGAGGTAAAAATTAAAGGCTATTTGCATTCAGGATTTTTTTATTTTTATTTTTATTTGTAACTATGCGGCAATTAATTGTATTTTTTTTCTTTTTTAAATACTGACTAGAATGCAATAAGGAAGTTTTATCAAAAGGAACTGCTCAGTAGCTACTAGTCATGCAATTAAGGCAATTGTCTGGAATCTTTATGCATTAATAAAGGTCTAAAAATCATAAAACAGCAGGGATCAGAGAGTTGTATAGTATAGTCTTTAATTACTGCTGCTTCAGATAAAAATGATGTTCATTGTTAGGATAAGCTAGTTTATGCTTTTAAGGTTTTCATTACTAATGACTCTATTCTATAGGGTCAAAACATGCATGAATTTAAAAAAAAATGAAAATTAATTTACATTTTATACAAACAGTGATTCTGCTAATATACTACTCCACTGGACTTGTAGTATTTTATATTTTGAAACAGAAGTTTGAAATAGCCCATATGTTTGCCAGTCATTACCAAGATTTTATTTCTGTGTGAATTATTATATATGGTTCACAGTGGTGAAAAAAAATATTCTGCAGCTGCTACTGTTGCATGTCCATGAACAAATAGCTGTCCTATAAATACTAGAAGCAACTGACAGTCAAAGCCAAGGATTCAGTAATGCAGTGGTTCTGACATTCATCTGAAAGTATGAATACTTCTTATGGATTATATTAAGAAGATCACTTGTGAGGAATAAATCAATCTCATCTAACACAGAAAAGCTGTTTTTCCTATGACACTACCCTTTTCTCCCACCTTTGCTATATGAGCATCTTAGGCATGAGGCAGACAGCTATGAGGGTGGTATCTATAAGATCAGGATCAAATCTCTTTGAGGCACTGCTTAAGCAATGAATTTCAAGTGATGTGTGGTTTTCATAACCTTGTATATGGTGGAATAGTAACATCAGAGGATTTCCCACATTTCTTTCCTACTTATTTGCATGCCAGAATTCATTCTGCATTAGCCACAAACTATGACAGGAAAGCTGGAAAGTCACTTAGCCTAAGGAGATGTTCTAACTCTGTCCCTGGAAACCTGAAAAATACCTTTTAAAAGAGGTATATGGAGTTCCACCTTCCTCTGAATTCAGGATTCTTCCTTTTTATTATATTACATTCCTTATTTAGCATATGTGTTTGCAATGACTATGGAGACAGTTTATTCATAGACAACTATGTTCTGCAGCACCAGGAAGAATTCAAAGTAACAAAAGTGTTTTGTCACTAAACTTACAGATATGAACATGAATATGGGAACTGGTGTTAAAAACGTTATACTGTAGTGATTTTTCAAATAAATAATTATTTTTTTAAAAAAATGATCTGAGAAGCAGTAAAACTAAATATTACTTATGTGGCTGTCTTGATTCTAAAAGCTATATAAATATATATATTATATATATCATTCTCTCTCTATGATGCATACCTTAGTAAGAATATTTCTTCACTATTATTTTCTTCTTAATTCTTTTCATGTTTCCTACGAAGGTAAATTTGCTTTCAAAATGCTTTTTCAAAAAGAGTTAAGATGCCAGTTTTTGCCACAAATACTGGCCTTCTGCAGTTTTTCTTCTCTTCAGAAGTTGTAAAATACAGCAGATAACATTGCAAAGCAGCAGAATTTGCCACTTGCCTTTTCTTATTCTTCAGATTGACATAAGACATTTTAGAGATTACAATGAGGTGCACAGATGTTTATGTTCAAAGTGTATTGACATCCATATCTTCTTTCACTGGCCTTCTCTGTGTAAGAAAACTATATGTGCAGGAGAGTAGTTATAAGAGAATTTTGGATTTAGGGACTTTTTTAGGGCCTTCTGCACCTGTGTTGGGGCATTCCCAAGCAGAAATACAGTCTGGGTGGAGAATGGATTGAAAGCAGCCCTTATGAGAAGGACCTGGGGGTGCTGGTTGATGAGAAGCTCAAGGTGAGCAGGCAACACGTGCTTGCAACCCAGAAAGCTAATTGTATGCCAAGCTGCATCAAAAGAAGCATGACCAGCGGGTCAAGGGAAGCAATTCTCCCTCTCTAGTCTGCTCTTCTGAGACCCCAGCTGTAGTACTGTGTTCAAATCTGGAACCCCCAACAGAAGAAATACATGAACCTATTCAGCAAGTCCCAAGGAGGACCACCAGGATGATCAGAGAGCTGTCATTATCCTATGATAACAGTCTGAGAAAATTGGTGCTGTTCAGCCTGAAGAAAAGATTTTTTTTTTTTTTCTCTGGTGAAACTACCTTCCGGTAGTTAAAGGGGTACTACAAAAAAGATAAGGGAAGATTATCAGGAAGTGTAGGGATAGGACAAGGAGTAACGGCTTTAAAGTGAAAGAGGTTAGATTCAGATTAGATATTAAGAAGAAAGTCTTTACTATGAGGGTGATGAGACACTGGAACAGGTTGTCCAGAGAAGCTGTGGTTGCCCCGTCCCTGAAAATGTTCAAGGCCAGGTTGGATGGGGCTTTGGACAACCTGGTTTAGTGCAAGCAAGTGTCCCTGCCTATGACAGGAATGTTGGGATTATATATATATATATATATATATATATAATATATATATGATTATAT
>NW_023303417.1:352-3425 GCF_011077185.1 Oxyura jamaicensis | reverse complement strand
CCCCCCCCCCCATCCCAGTGACCCCAGCTCCCAGTAGAGCAGACAAACTGGTGCCAGCGCAGAGAGGCTCCGAAGCATTAACCCCGCGGCGGCGTTTCTACCACCTCCCCCCCTGCCCCGCGCCACCCCGAAGGCACTTTGGGGACAGGGGCTTTGGGGACGCGCCCTGGGGGTGTCCCCCCCGTGTTGTCCCCCCCCCCCGGGGCCGCCCCGCTCACTTGGTCTTGCGCAGTTTGCTGTTCTCCGTCTTGAGCAGGTAGAGCTTCTTGGCGAAGCAGACGGTCAGCATGAAGAGCAGCAGCAGCACCAGGGCGGCCGAGCCCACGGCCACGCACAGCACCTGGAAGTCGGTGACGATGGACTCGCAGCGCGTCCCCTTGTGCCACGTGTAGGCCTGCGTGTTGCACCTGCAAGGGGACGCCGTCAGGGTCCCGGCCCCCTCCCTCACCCCCCCCCCAGGACCACCCAACCGACCCCGAACCCCCCCCCTCGAGCATCCTCGGGGGGCGCCGGGGGCAGCCGACATCTGCGGTCGGGACCGAGCCGGGGGGGATTACGGCGGCTGGCGGGGATGGGATTAACGCGTGTCCCCACGGGGGGGGGACAGCATGGGGGCGATGCCTGTCCTTGGCACCCCCCAAAGGCAGGGTGGCCCCGCAGGGACAGCCCTGGTGGAGCCCTCCCCGCAGCAGCATCCCTGTGTCCCCCCCCCTCATGCCATGCCCTCCTCGGCGCGATCCCGACAGGCGCCGCGGCCGGAGCCTCGTCCGCGCAGCCCTGACCCAATTCCCGCACGGATGCGGCGGGCAACGGAGAGCCCCCGGCCCCCAGCGTGGCCCCAGGGAAGGGGACACGGCCCCAGGGAAGGGGACACGGCCCCAGGGAAGGGGACATGGGCCAGCTGCAGGGCAGCCAAGCACCACCCCAAATCCCTCACCCTCTTCCAGGAAGCCTCCCCGATGTCCTCCGTGGGGACGTGCCCCCCCAACACGTGCCACGGCCCGGGGGCGAAGCAGCCCCCTCGCCGCCCCCGTCCCTACCTGCAGAAAGCCCCGAGGCCCTCCACCAGGTAGCACTGGCCGCCGTTGTGGCAGTAGCTGGGGACGAGGTCGCAGACGGAGCGGCAGGAGCCGTTGTGCCGCACGAAGCCGCTCCGGCACTCGGTGCCGTTCTCCGGCACCACGCGCTCCCCGGGCCGCGGCGGTGCTGGGGGGCTGCCCCCCGCCGCACCGGGGGGCTTCGGTGGCCGGGGGCTGGGTCGGGGTCCCCGTGGTCCCAGCGGGACGCGGGGCACGGCCGAGGCGGGCGGCCGGTAGCCGTTCTCGTCCTCCAGGCCCCCGTCTTCCTCCTCGTCCTCCTCGTCCTCGTCTTCCAGCTCATCCTCCTCTTCTTCCTCCTCGTCCCCCTCGGCGTAGAAGGAGGTGGTGGGGTAGAAATCGGACTCGTCGAAGGGCGTGAAGTCGTCATACAGCTCGTGGAGGGCCCACGGCGTGGCCCCGCCGCCCGGCTCCCTCCTCGCCGAGCCGGCCGCCCCCCGGCCGCCCCCCAGCCCCTCGCCGCCCTCGAAGAGGTCGTAGTAGTCGACGTCGATGATCTCGGGCGCCGGCGGCTCGGCCGTGCCCGGCGTGGCGGTGCCGGGCTCCTGCACGTCCAGCCAGGTCCGATCCGTGCGGCCGCGAGCCCCCTGCGCCGGGGCCGGGCTGGATGAGGCCAACCGGAGCTCCAGCCCTGAGTCCCCCGGCACCGGGGGCCGCACCGCGGCCGAGCCCCCGGCCGCCAGCAGCAGGTCGGATTCGGCCGAATCGGTGCCGAGCCCCGGGCTGGGGAGGCCGGGGCTGGGGAGGCCGGGGAGGCTCGGCGGGGCGGCCGTGAGCCCCCCCAGGAAGCCGGGGCCATGCAGCGAGGCCCGCGTGGGCTGCTCGCCGCTGCCGGCCTCCTCGGGGCTACCGATGGCCACCGCCACCGTGCCGCCGTCGCCGGGCCAGGTGACACCGGTGGCCGCCTCGTTGTCCTCCGCCGAGCCGGGCGTGGGGGGCAGAGCGCTGGCGTCGCCCTCCCCGGCGCACCCCGGGCACCCCGCGAGGCTCCCGGCCGGGTCCGTGGTGGAGGCCGTGCCCCCCCCGGGGGGCTCTAGCTGGGGTCCCGGAGGGGTCTCGCCGGCCGACGGGGACCCCCCGGGGTTGGTGCCGTTGCTCAGGGTCCCCAGGGGGGCTCCGCTCGCCGGGTCCCGCTGCAGGGAGCCCCCCCAGCCTCCGCCTTCAGCCTCGCTGCCATTGCGGGGGGGCCACTGGGGCGCTGCGGGGAGCACAAGGACACGGCGGTGTCAGGGGGGTCCCCAGGCACCCCCTGGGCTCCTCCTTGACCCCGGGAGTGTCCCCCCCCAGCCTGCAGCGGGTCCCCCACGACCGTGACCCCCCCCGGGGGTCTCGGCATCGCTGCCCCCAGCCCCCCCGGGAGGGGATCCAGCCCTGCAGAGGGATCGAGTCGCCTGCAAGGGGATCCGGCCCCCGAATGGAGGGATTCAGCCGCCCCCCCCCGGGGGGGATCCAGCCCTGCAGAGGAATCCAGTCCCTGCCGAGGGGATCCTGCTGCATGCCAGGGAATCCCCCCCCCCCCCCCCCGCCGCGTCCCCCCCCCCCTCCGACCCCTGCCCAGCCCTGCGAGCCGCGGGGGCCGCCCCCCGCCCTCCCACAGGTGGGCTCGGCCCCGCCGGGACCCGGCCCCGGGCAGGGGGATGCGGCCCCCCCCCCCCAACGCCCCCCCGACCCCCCCCCCCCCCCCCCCCCGACCCCCCCCCCCATTCCCCGGTGTCCCCGCACGTACCGGGCGCGGCGGGGCCGAGCGCGGCGAGCAGCAGCAGCAGGGCGAGGGCGGCGCGGGGCGGGGGGGCCATGGCGGCATGGACGGGGCCGCGGCACCGCCACCGCCCCCAGCACCGGCACCGGGACCGCCACCGCCACCGGCACCGGCACCGGCACCGGACGGCCGCGGCTCCGCCCGAGCCCCGCTCCCGAGCCCCGCTCCCGAGCCCCGCCGCCGCCGCCGAGCTCCGCGCCTTGGGGGGGGGGGGGGG
>NW_023303417.1:0-252 GCF_011077185.1 Oxyura jamaicensis | reverse complement strand
GAGACGGGGGGGGCCGGGCCGGGCCGGGCTGGGGGCGGGCGGGCGGCACCGGCTCCGCCCGCGGGGATGGGGGGCGCCCAGATGGGGGCACCGGGACGGGACCCCATCCATCCCCCCCCCCCAAATAACGGCACCGGGACCCCCCCATCGCTCTCCCCCCCATCCCCAAGGTGTCCCCCCCGCATCCCTCGCAGCACCCGGACTTCCCCCCCGTAGCTCTCCCAGCACCCGGACCCCCCCATCTCCCCCCCC
>NW_023303416.1:0-4770 GCF_011077185.1 Oxyura jamaicensis | reverse complement strand
GGGATGGGGGGGATAAGGGGGGGTGATTTGGGGTCTTTGTGGGGTGGGAGGTGAGGCTGGGGGCTGCTCATGGGGTCTTTGTGGGGATGGGAGGAAGCCTGAGGCCGGTTATGGGGTCTTTGTGGGGGTAGGGATGAGCCGGGGGGGTGATCTGGAGTCTTTGTGGGGTGGGGGGGAGCCGGGGGGGTGATTATGGGGTCTTTGTTGGATGGGGGGGAGCTAGGGGGCTGCTGATGGGGTCTTTTTGGGGATGGGGGCGAGGCTGGGGGCTGCTGATGGGGTCTTTGTGGGGATTGGGTGAGCATGGGGGCTGATATAGGTCTTTGTGGGGATGGGGGTTGCTTTGTGGACGCTTTGTGGGCTGGGGGAGTGTTTGTGGGGCTGGGGGTCAGCCTGGGGGTCGCTTATGAGGCGATTTGGGTGGGGAGAGGGTGTTTGAGGGTCCCGGGATTGGTCTGGGGATCATTTGGGGGGCCTGGGGGCTGCTTTGGGGTCTGATTTTGGCCTGAAGAGGGTGTTTGTGAAGCCGGGGGTCAGTCTGGGATTCGATTGTGGAGCTGTTGGGAGCCCGAGGCGGCATCCGTGGGGCTGGGAATCGGCTTGGGGGCCGCTTACGGGGTCTTCGTCTGGCTGCGGGTCAGCCCGGGGGGTCGCTGTGGGGGCTGGGGGCTCAGCCTTACGGGGACGCTGAGCCCAGCGCTGTGCCCGCAGGTGCCGGTGACCTTCGAGGACGTGTCGGTGCAGTTCAGCACGCAGGAGTGGGCCCTCCTGGACGACGGGCAGAAGGAGCTGTACCGGAGCGTGATGCAGAGCAGCTACGAGATGCTGGTGTCCCTGTGTAGGCGTCCGGTCCCGCCGGTCTGCAGCCACCGGCTGCTCTCTCAGGGTTGCTTTCCTTTGCCTTTCACGGGGATCCCCCCCACACCCCCCAAAAAAAAAAAAAACATCTGCTCGATCACTTGTCCCCTCTGGCAGCGAGTTGGGGGACGCAGGAAGGGGTAGTAAGTGGCTCGGTGTCTTCTCCTCGTGGAGAGCAGGTACGCTGGCCTCCCGGAGCTGTCACAGCAGTTCCCACTCCGTGCCTGCTGCCATCCCCGCAGGGTTTCCTGCCGGCATGGTGGGCGTGCTGTGTCTGTCTGTCCTGCTGTGGCGAGCCTTCCCGAAACCCGCTGCGGAAGCCTGGCGGCGCTGGGAGCCCGTGGTGGCACGGGGGTGGCCCGAAATGAAGGCTCTGCCTGGCCCTGCCCCAAAAATCAGCCCAACGCGGGCTTTTCTCAGCGGTCATCGTTCCCCTCGGGGCATGTGCATGGACGTGACGTGCTTTGCACCCTGCCTGTTGCACGGTGGCACCCCGCGCAGCCCGGCCTGACCCTCGTGGCCCCTGTTAATTCTGCCCCGCGTTGAGCAGGGGGAGCAGGGGCCGGATTTCCCCGCAGCGGGTGCCGAGGCCGCCTCTAACCGTCCTGCGGGCTCTGCTCCACGGGCAGCCCGCGGAGCCTGGGCCAAAACACGATTCTAGGAGGACAGGAGGTTGCTGCGGCATCCCCAGGGGATGGATTTTGTTGCGGCTGTTACTGGGGGGGTGTCGGATAACCCCGAGGGTGCTTCCATGCCCCTTTAGATCTCCCTGCCGGTTCCTGTGCATCCCTCACTCGCCCTGTGCAGCACCGGCGCTGCTTTGCTTGGAGATGAGCTTTTGCTGGGCCAGGACTGGAGTCTGTGCATGTAAAAGGCTGTGGTGCGCCCGGCGGCTGCGTCGCGCCTCGCCCCTGATACCTGTTTTGCCCTCAAACAGACTGCGACCTAGCCAAGCCCGAGCTTTTGTCTCGGATTGAGAAGGAAGAAGAGCCATGCGTGCCAGCGGAGCCGGACCTGGAGGGAGTGGCGGTGCCCCCAGAGCCAGCCGCAGGTGGGTGACACTGGGTGGGCTCCTTCCGTGCCAGGACGCTGGCTCCTGCCGCTTACCAGGACGGCGGTGGTCCCTGCGGGGGACTGAGGCAGCTCCTGCGGTGGCCGGGGCTGGTTTGTGCTGGGAGGTGACCTGGGGACTGCGCTGGGGCCTGGAAACCTCCCCTGGTGCAGCGGCTGCTGTGATAATGCGCATGCTGCAGAACCTCCGATGCCCTGGGGGGGGGATCCCAGCCCCTGTGCTGGCTCCTTCAGACCCCAGCAGCTGCTGGTGACCCCACGTTCCCTTCTGCCCCCAGAGCCCGGCTGTCCTGGCTCCGCGAGCGGTGGAGCTCCGCAGGCGGAGGCGGAGGAGTCCCCTGAGGAGAGCTGCAGGGACCCGGAGGGCAGCAGGAGCCCAGCGGCCACCCCGGACTGCAGCACACGTGAGTGCCTGGCGAGACCACCGTGCGAGGGACCCCGGGCCCTGCCCGTGTCCCGCCTGGTGCCCTAATCCCCCCTTCTGCCCTTGCAGCCCGCGTCCTTCAGGGAGCCGTCGGCACCCCGGTGGAGCTCGGCCAGCCGGGCCCCTCTCCGCCCTGCCCTGTCTCCGCGTGCTGCCGTGAGGTGGTGAACCTGAGGCCGCCTCCATCTCCCCCTCCTGCGGCAGGTACTGGGCAGAGCCCCCCTCCTCCCGGCTGGGGCTGGGGTCTCCAGGAGCACAGCACGCAGGGGCTTTGCACGGGGCTCGGGGGGGGGCTTTTGGGACGGGATTTTGCCCCATTCTGATGGCCAAGAAGGGTCTCCGACAGTAAATCCCGTTGCCGGGTGTGAACCAGCCCACGCGGTTGGTTTGCGCTGAAGGGCGAATCCCCGGCGAATCTGTTAGGCTCCCCCATCCTCAGTGGTGCTGGATGTCCCAGGGGTGTCTCGGGTGGCTGGCTGCACCCGTGCCCTGCCCGGACCCACACCGCGCTCCCGGTGTGAAGGGGGGAGCGGGGCCACCCTTGGTAGGGGCTCCCGGGTGGGCAGTCTTTGTGCCTTGTTCTCAGAACCGAGCGTCGGAGTGATGCTCAGCCTCTGTGAACATTTCCAGCAGGTGCTGATGTGGGGATCCCGACGGAGGTCCCGCGGGAGGAGGTCGCTGCGGAGGAGCTGGCGGCGCCTGACCGGCCGCCGGAGGGGCTGCAGAAGGAGGACCTGAAAGATGCAGGGAGCGGCGGCCAGGATCTGGTGGCAGACGTGCCCAAAGAGCCGGGCAGGGAGCAGATCCCGGCCCCCTGCCAAGCAGTGGCGTGCGCGGCTCCCAGCCGCACGGTCACCTTGCCGAGAAAGCCGGTGGAGAGCGCCTGCATGGGCAGGACCACGACCTGCCAGCGCAGCTCCTCCCGGGTGAAATTCTACAAGTGCGTCGTGTGCGGGAAGAACTTCCTGCTCAAAATCAACCTCATCATCCACCAGAGGAGCCACAGCAGCTGGGTGCCGTACGTCTGCGTCGACTGCAACCAGGCCTTCATGTCCAAGAAGAAAATCGGGCGCCACTTGCGGATCCGGGCGGCCACGGGGTTCTGCCCCCCCTCCGACGCCAAGGAGTGCGCCAGCTTGCCGCCCTCCCCGGCCACCCAGCCCCGCGCCCAGGGCAGCGGCGCCGCGGCGCAGTGGGAGAAGCCCAGCCCCAACCGGTACCCGCTGTCGCCTCAGAAAATCATGTACACGTGCAGTGAATGCATGGAGAACTTCTCCAGCCAGAACTTCCTGATGCTGCACCAGAGGATGCACGCCGACCTGCATCACTTCACCCTCTGCGCCTGCTGCAACAGGAGCTTCTTCTGGGCCTCCGAGCTGCTCCACCACCGCCAGGACGAGCGGCCGTACTGGTGTGGCGAGTGCCAGAAAGCCTCCAAGCAGCACGACCACCTGCCCGGGCACCAGAAGCCGCAGGCCAGGAGGGAGGCCCCGTACGAGTGCAGGAACAAGCTGCCTCTGTCAGTGGCGCCTGTTTAAGCGCGGGTGTGTGAAGTAGAAAACGTAGCAGGAGAGAAGGGTCAGGGTTGGACTCGAGGATCCTCGTGGGTCCCTTCCAGCTCGGGTTGTTCTGTGATTCCGTGAGAGCACGGGGGTCGTTTCCCAGGGACGGAGGGCTGCTGCCATCCCCTCTCTCTCCCTCCTTGGCCACGAGCCCTGGGCGGCCTGGCTGGAGCTCGCCCTGCCCAGCGTGTCTGTGCCCGCCGACTCCTCGCGCTGGAGGAGCCGCTGCCGCGGGGGAGGACCTGGTTTAGGTGAAGGACTCTTCCTCTGGTTGGAGGTGTGGACAGACGGCTGTCGGAAAGCTTAGCTCCGACGGCTGAACGTGGCTCTGTCGTGCTGCTATCAGCCTCCAGCCGCATCCCCGCGGTGCCGCAGCTGCTCTGCCAGGCTGGGGTCAGCTCCCGGCGCCGGTGGGCAGCCAGGGGGGCTGCAAGTCCTGATAAAAAGCTGCTGTGGGGTCTTCCCCCCCCCTTCTAGAAGTCACCGGGGGGAGTAAGAGGACACTTTGGAGCCAAAGAGCTGGATAGGATGCTACTGGGAAAATAATTTGGGGAAAAAGAGCGAAAGCAGCTGGGAGCACTCCCTGTGCAGGGCGAGTGCTGGAGCCGAGGCTGGCAGGGGGTGGGAGCGGCGAGGTTGGGTTCTGGCAGATGAAATGTGCGGACGGGGCTCCTGCAGCGACAGCGGGGTCCCCGTGGTGACTTTCCCTGTGTGCCTTTGTCCTGCGGGTTGTGGCCCACGGTTCCTCAGCCCCCACGGCATGGGGCAGCAGCGGGGCTGGAATAAAGAGCAGGAACCACTTGTCACCGTGGTGTGTGCTGGTTGGCGTGCGGGGGGGGCTGAAGGGACAACCTC
>NW_023303415.1:10645-15737 GCF_011077185.1 Oxyura jamaicensis | reverse complement strand
AAAAAAAAAAAAAAAAAAAAAAGGATGGGAGCTTCTGGTAGGCTTTTGTGTGTGTCCTGCTTCCAAGCCAAGAAGAACCAAGGTTGTGGGAAGGAGCAGAGGAGGGTGCCCTGCTTGTACTGTTGCAGTATCCTGGTTTTCACCTCACAGTCTTCAGGATTCATCCCCTCTCTCCCCATTCCCACATCCCCTTGCCCCAGGCTCTAAACCAGAGCATCCCCTACCACTCTCAGCAACAAACTCCAGGAAAGTCCCTGTCTCTTCTTCTGTCAGACACTCCTCTCTACTTCCACATCCCCTCTTAAATCATCCCAATGGTTCAGGCACCCCAGCCCTGAATTCTTCCTCTCCTCCTTCCTCTGATATCTGCCCCCTTCTCATAGAGGCTGGAGGGCTTGGAGAGGCTACTCGTCCATAGACTTGCCCCAGGGAGAGCAGTAACTGCGGCTGGCAGGGCTGGTTGCCATAACCGGGCACAATCGGCCTGCTCTTCCCACATAAAAAAGTTTCGGTTCTTGCTCTGAAAGGCGCAATTAGGACATCGGTCACACTTCTGAAAAAATCACCCTCAGTGACACCTGAAAAGAGATGGAGAAGACATGCCCAATGAAAAACAAGAGCTATTGAAGTCCTCAAAACTGGGGTTTGTTCCCCTCCCCTTTCCTTTTTTATTTTTTTTTCCTCCCTTTTCTAAAAGAGGCCATGAGATACTGTCTGACGGGATGGCAAACACGATGCTCCATCCTGCTGCTGAGGCCAAACGCAGGCAGAAAGTACAAGCTGTTCACAACACAAATCATCAGCCTGTGAGTGACTTGTGGGGAAAAAATGCAAGTGATTTTCAGCAGCGAGGCAGTCTTGGGTGTTGGTTATTGGCAACCTCAGCGAGATGGCCACGGGAGGAGAGGCTTTCCCGTGAACCAGCAAGAGGTTGGTGTGTCCCACATAAGCTGGTTAAATAACACAGCATTGACGCTGCCCCTTGACTGGGCATCTTAGGTAAGAGTGAATTGTGAAATACCCAACCCAGTATTACCATCTGACATTTGCTTTTGAAGAAGTTACCACAGAAACCTCAAAAGCAGGTTTCAACGATAAACACACAGGGCTAAGGCCCAGCAAGGCCCTGTGTGAAGAAGCGCATATCGTGCCTCCCATGGCCCTGGCGGTCCTTGGGCCCTTGTGTCCCCAGAAGCAGAAATGATTTTTGTGGGGGAAATGCTCCTTTTCCCCAAAATCCCAGTGGGATACAGGAAGACCACAGACCCCCACAAGTCCTCACAGAACACAATGGGAAGTCGGTCTGAGAAAAGAAACAGATGAATGGAAACAGGCATCTCTACACGAGTTTGCAAACCCCAGCCCAGCTCTGGGTATCTGGCTGATGAATAGGGATGGCCGGGGATGGCTGTAGGGGTTCCCATCTTCACCTCCGAGCCCTGCCCCTGCTTCAAGACACCTTAGCTGCTTGTGCAGCAGGAATTGAACCACTGCAAATTACAGCTGGGTGTATTAAAGGCAGCCAAACCTGGTGCCAGTTTTTCTATTAATATTACTGCTCTGCAAACTGTGCTGGTTCAACAGCTGCCTCCAAAACAGCTGAGCCACCTTCGCAGCACGGATAAAAACTTCCGAGAGAGAGGTGGGGCAGACAGCCGGCAGCAGGAATCGCCACAGCCATCTCCGGGTAACTCATCCTCGCCCGTGAATCAGAGGCCTTACAAAGTGGATCCGAGGCGGGATGTAAAATATTACACATAGCTCTAATAGCTCTGGGGTTTCTTTTGAGCCTCATGATGTATGGCATTCCCCCATGGCACAGACTAAATCCATGACTGCATGCTTTCTAAGAAGCTTAGGAAGTGATTGTATAAAATTAGTATTAACTAGTTTCACTATTATTAAATGGAAAATTAAAGCTCTCAACACTAAGCTATTCAAGGTGGTTGCTACACGAATACTCTGTAATGCCCTCATCAACAATAACTATCATTAAGGCTGCTCCTTAAAAGCTGGGGAAAAATGCATAATCTCTTGCATTACAATCCACTTTCCTAGAGCAGCCATGAATTTAAAAATCTATTAAGAATGGCGTGTACAGGAAGCAATTTCCTGCAAGATCACAGAACTTCTCAGCCATAAATAGTACAAGCCCTATCAGTTAAGTTGCAAAGGATAATCAGACATATCCTGCCCTGGATTCAAAGCACCAATTTAGTTGTTTGGCTGACTTTGCTTCACTCTCCATGTTATAGTTTCTGGTTCCAATGTACCAGGATACTTAAGGAAACCAAAAACCATGAAGGATGTTTCCCTTGCACCACTTGTCATTGATCTTAAAAATCATGCAACTTATCTTCCCCTTGTCTCTTATTTTTTGAGGTCCTCAGCATTTATAGACTTCATCTATTCCACTACCTTTAGCCTGACAAACAAATAATAATTCCCCCTCGTGAGCCTGCCATGACAAAGCAAAGGAAAAATAACATTGCCAGCAGAACAAAGTGCTGCCACCAGAACCAGAGGCAGCAGCTGCTGCTGTGTCAGTCACCAAGAGCCGTCCATGTGCAAGAAGAGATAAAGGGGGAAAGAGTACCCCGGGTCTGCATGGAGACAGCAAGCTGCTGGTGAGACCACAGTGCTTTATCTGAATGGAGCACACTGGAGAGAGTCATCTTGCATCAGACTCCCAAGTTAGCTTCCCTATTTTGCAGATGAGAAAGTAAGGAACAAATTATTTCAGGGCATCCACTGGGTCAGCAGTAGGACCAAGGCTGCTTTTCTCACAACCACTGAGCAATATGCATAGTTTTCTAGAGTACTGTATTCTGCCCACAGCATTCAAAATAAATGATAAGGCTCAAGACAGCACACATTTTCTGCTCTAATGGGTCTTTGATTGCCTCCTTTGCCAGTATCCATCAGAAAGCAAGTGGGCAAAATAGTGGGGGAAGAGGCAGTCTAAAATGCCCCCTAAGGCTCAGATCCTTGTAACTATTTGGGTGGGCAAAAATTTGGGTGCACACTCCCATGTTCACTAACTGAATGTGGAGGCAGTAAGTTCTCTAACAAAAGGCCTGTCAGGGACAGAGGTGAGGTTTTGTTGGGTGAGGCTGTACGTTCAGCAGAAATTAATTGAATATGAGATGTTTTAAATGAGATGTTTCAGTCTGATTCCATGTCAGAAGGACACACCTATGCACTCCCAGGACTGTCAGTCAGCATTTGTTCCTGGAGTGAAGCTGAAGCTCCCAAACCAGCCTTATCTTAATAAAAAGTAGGGAAAAAAAAAGAAAAGAAAGGAAAGGAAAGGAAAGGAAAGGAAAGGAAAGGAAAGGAAAGGAAAGGAAAGGAAAGGAAAGGAAAGGAAAGGAAAGGAAAGGAAAGGAAAGGAAAGGACCCACCAATCTAGCAGTTACAGTTCTTGGATTCATATTTCTTATTGAAAAGAAATGGAATGACCTTCAAATCTCCCATGTACCAGAGTAATGCCTCACCAGTGGGTGTGCAATATTCACTGGTCACCTTCCAGACAACACCAACAAGCTTTCTCCAAATGTATTTTACAGGAGGCCTGGTCTTAGTTGCCTTTCCAAGTATGTTCTTGAATCCAGCTGTGTAGTCAAACATACCCAAATATGAGAATCCTGTTGATTGCCATTGCAAGCAGAGGCTGTGACACATCCCGTATATCAGCTTTTTGGCAATTTTGTCTACTTTCACCTGAAAAAAAATAAAAATGAGGAATTGAGACTTTTCCCCATCCAAAGTACTTCACTCTTCCCCAACTCAGTACAAAACGTTTTTCATGAGTATGCTGGCCTACATTTTTCCGTCAAATATCTTAATGCCAACTTACTCGTGATGGAACATGGTCTGTCTTTCACAAAAAAGAGCTTTAAGTAAATCTGTGTGAACACGCAGCGCTCAGGAAGCAGGAAAAATTGGATTTTCAAGAGCCCACACTCTTATTTTCATTAAAATTAGCAGCAAAAGTCCCATTAAACTTGAGGGGGATGCTGCAGCCAGTGCTAAGCTACTTTAAAAACCCTGTCTCTATTGACTACAATCTACAGTCTTACTCCAAACAAAAATCAGTCCCATGCAAGAGGCTCAAAATTACTAGACTATGAAAAATCCATAAATTAGCTCATAGGCTAATCAGCTCTTCAAAGTCATTCTTATTTGTTTCCTTGGAAATGAAAAACAGCTAGAAGAAAAAGTCGTCAAGCTCATGAAAGTGTTCTCTCTATAGCTACATGAAAAAGATCTGAGGATTTAAGTGAATGATGAGTGCTCAGTAATAACCTCTTCAAAGTGTGCCCTCTATGCAAATGTTCCTGATTGTGATAGTCAAAGGAATAATAAAATTATACAGGCTAAAATTCACCCCAAGGTGGAAGGATTCAAGTGGTGCCTGCCTGATGCTAATTCTCTGCATGGAGGTCAAACTCAAGCCACTGTAAAACTTACAGCCAGGTAGTGCTAAGACTAGTAGGAAATCCTGCCAATGTATTTAAAATATACTGTTGATTTTTTTTGTTGTTTTTTTTTTTCATATATTTCTTTTTCTCCTTTTCAGAATGTAAAATAGAGCGTATTAGGCAATTTGGAGGACTGGAGTATTTTGGAGAAGTTTCATGCTAGAACATTGTCTCACGCTGCAGAATTTGAAAGGGTCAAAGTACGACAGATTCTCCACCATAGACATCATTGTGATTAAGGTATTCTGGTTTAAAATTGTATTTCTCTTCATATTTCCATATCTTACAGAACTGATACCATAATATATCATCACAGGCACATTGGCGAAAAAGCTTTCACTAAACTACTGAAATTTTTCTGCACAACAGGCATAAACTGAACCCATTAAAAAAAAAAAAATCAGATTTCAGATTTTCACTCAGATTTCCTGGTGATTAAAGAACCTGATGGTTTTACTGAGGTATGAGCTCTTTCCAATCAATTGGTAAAAAAAGAATGTTTTAGATATACTTAATTTTTAATATTTTCAGTCCTGTTTACTGAAAAAATAAAAATAAAAAAAAGGAAGGAAGGAAGGAAGGAAGGAAGGAAGGAAGGAAGGAAGGAA
>NW_023303415.1:0-10545 GCF_011077185.1 Oxyura jamaicensis | reverse complement strand
AAAGAAATAAAGAAAGAAATAAAGAAAGAAAGAAAGAAAGAAAGAAAGAAAGAAAGAAAGAAAGAAAGAAAGAAAGAAAGAAAGAAAGAAAGAAAGAAAGAAAGAAAGAACAACTTTTTAAACTTCAGTGAAGGGAATTACCTATGTTCAAATTATGACATTAATATTTTGTCCCTCAGAGTCTGCTAGTACCAAATGAAATCTGTATATATTATTTGCAAAGTGAACTAAACAGTGGCAAGACTGGACAAGGAGGGTGTGACTCAAAAAAGGCCTACTTTCAGTAGAGCTTAAGCATCTTACTATCACTAGGATCTTCAAAAACCCTGCTCAGCTGACATCTAGAGCTGCAGGCAACCAAGTTCATGCCAGCAGCAACCTCTTGCTTCTGACACTATCAAACAATTTTATAGCATCTTAGCTAATGCCAAAATCCTGTCTGGGCAGGATTGAACCTAGATATTCTCCCACTTGCCTCTACGGTCCCAAACCAACAGGTATATTCTAGGTATATTCTGTACTTGCTCAGCTGTATGTGGCTTCATGGCCAGGCATCACAAAAGACCACTGGTGAGAAGGCTGGTTTATGATTATCCTCATCCCAATTTAAGTTTTACCAAGGTGATTCCTCTAAAATGGGGAAAATCATTCATTTTTTCCAGAAACTCAGGAGCTGGAAGAATCAGAAGATAGCTGCCTTGACTCCCAAATGACACACCTAGCTCTGAATATCAGGGTAGCTGTGAGAAGATGTCCCTCTACACAGTTGGAAAGTGCTGGCATGTCTTAGCAACGTAAGAGACCATCATCACTTATGGTCTACATCGGGCCTATCCTGGAGAAAGACACCCCATTTAAGGGGTCTAGCTGTTGGGTTTCCCTACCAGGCAATAAATCCTATAAATCCTGTCCTAGAGTTTTTATGTCTTTAGTGTCTTTAAATGTCCAGGCTTTGCAAGGGAAGGAAGTCTGAGTGCCTAACACAGGGCTGGGGATGCCACGAGACAGCAGGATGCCTGAAAGTTAGGCAATACAGTGTCCATGATCTAAGGAGTTAGCCCAAAGGGCCTCAGAGGTATTTCACAGAGAAATGAAACAGAGCCTCTGACCATTGCAACACTTGCCATTAAAACTGCAAAGTCAGCTGATTTTCACAGCAAATTGCTGGTGAATGCAAGCATTGGCATCTTGTGCTTTCTACTGACTGACACATGCCTTGAAACTGTAACGTTCTCAACACTAGTCTGAAAAAGGTACAAATGTTTAATTTTTCCCTTGTCCCCTACCATTAAAGAATGTACATGGCTCATTAGAGGAAATTCTCCCACAAGCACCACTGTCAGCAAGGTTAGTGAAACGGACGAGTGCTCTTTTCCTTATTTGATAGACTGTTCCGCACTACCGTTTGCAGCCTACCAGCTGACAGAAGAAGTTGAGAGTGGCCTGGTCCAGCACACCACGAACTTGGTTCTGGTCCTGGCTCTGACACTGATTTACTGCATGACCTTTTTCTCTATGGGTTGCCATTTCCCATCCCCAGTTCTGTCGTCTCTTGCTCTTTTTAGACTGAATTCTTCAAGACAAAGGCTGCTTCTTATTCGGGTGAACTCTTTTGCTTAGTACAGCAGAGGACTGATACAACCTGGAGAGTTTTAAAGCTTAAATGATGCAACCATCCACCTAGGGGAATTTAAAATAGCCAGCTATTAATGATAGACTAAAACATGATCCTTAGGCTGACACTCCTTTTAGCTTCAGAGACTGGAAATCATTCCTCTCATTTTATTTGATTCTTCAGTGCTGGTGTGAGTGCAGCCGGCAGTAGCTGGATTTCAAGGAGGCCTGTATACTGCCAAGGCAGATGACTTTGTGAGGTCCTCATCATTCCATTTACATGAGATGCTAAGAAAATAAGTTAATAAGAATCTTTTAACACTCACTGGACTGCACAAAAGGCTTCCTGGGTGCATGGGAAGTCTGCACTGTCTCAACCTTGAATACACTTTCTGTTAGAATTGAATTGCACAAGGTCAGATTTCCTCAGAAAACAGCAGTTTGTTACTGTGGGCTGCAATAAGTTACTACAACTCTGAGAAACATTCCAGATAAGCAAAATCCTCAGAATTCATTACAGCATCTTTGCTTTCAGCATATGTGGCAGTGCTGACCACCTTGCCACAACTGCGTTAAGTTTCCTTCACCTCCACTTCACCACCCAGAAGTTAAACACCAAGGACATTCCCAAATCTCTTAAGGCTCACTATATGGCGAGTTAGAAACAATTTCACCTCAACTCCTTCTTCCCATAGACTTAATACAATAAATAAATAAATAAATAAATAAATAAATAATCATTGTTCATTAGGTCAGACTTGGGTGTCTACCCTGTGCCACACATTCATGAACCATCCATCCATCAAACAGCCAATGGTGGCTTAGTCACAGACTCTTAAGACTGAACCCTGAAGTTGGAATCAAGGCCATCATGAGTCTTTTCCCATTCTGGCGCTTGTGCTTATACTGCTTCACTCAAGTGCTTTTACCCAGGGTCATTAATCTGAATACACTGAGGTGCCTGCCTTCATACACAAAGTGGCTGATGCTGGCAAGAACTAAGCTCTAACGGGAGATTCAGATTACTAATGGACAAATTTTTAAAAGATACAATAGTCCTAAAGTGTCCACACACACATACAAAATACATAGTTCCCTTCATCTGTCTGCCTGTGGTGTAGCTATACTGCAATGTGATAAGAACAACTGAAGAAACAAAAAAAAAAAATCAAATTTAGGCAGAGCCTATAATTTTGTGATGAATAAGAAGGGAGAAGGGCAATGATAAGACAGAAAACCTCTTTGTGAATCTAAAGATTCTGCAATTAACATGTTTTTCAACACTGATGGAGGCCTCTATTACAAGACCTGTCTGCTGCAACATACATTGCTAGCGAAATATCACCTTCTTTGTTTACTGGCAAGTCTCGATTTTTAAGCACGGAGCAGAAGATTGGGAACATGCTGTGAAAAAGTATTAAAAATATATATCCCAACATTCTGGGGGATATACATCTGCTTGTAAACACTGCTTGTGCCAACAAAATTCAGGCTGGCATCTAAATCTAGGTACATACTGAAGAAACCTTCCTTGTGGTCTTCAACTGCAACTGAACTTTCTAGTCCAATTTCACCTGTTTCCTACAACCATTTCCAAGTAAACTTTCCTCAAGTTTCAGTTAAGGCAAAGTCCAAATGTAACAAGTCTGTTGCGTGAAATTTGCTTTTTTGTGGGCTTTACAGTAGGAAAAGGGTGCAGAGAGCTGGGCAGGGAGGCCACAGGAAGTAAAGAAATGTAGGAAAATTTTATACAAAGGACATAGCTCGGAAACTGTAAAGATAGATATCTTGTTGATAGGAAAAAACATGCTAAAGATGAACACTGCCCGTATTTACTGGGGAGAGAAACACCAGGCAAGAACAACCTCCTTATTTTTCCTCTTACCATCAGCCCTGTTTACTCTAGGTATTAAGGAACTGAAAAATTTGTCATGTATTGTTGAGCTCTGCCATGTTTGTTTGCTTACACAAAGAATTCCTTCTGCAGAAAGAATTACTAAGTTAAATGGTATGGCCCGTTTCAAGAAGCTGGATGAGATCATCTGCCTGACCCATCTGACCCTAAAAATTACAAAAAAAAATAAAAAATAAAAAATGCTCTAGCTTCCAGATTCTACCATTAGGATCAGCATCTCTGAAAGTCAAAACACTCATCACATTTCAAAATTTAGGCAACTCTTAAAATACAGTTTTTATCTTCTTTAGGCCAAACATCAGTTTTATGATAACCCTATTGAAAACGTAGAGAGATAATATATCCCTGGCATCACCACCTGTCTCTTCGCCCCTCTACTAATGTCAGGATTTTTCAGGCTGTAAGTATGCCTTCCTTCTTTATAATTCTGTAACTATCTGAAACTTGCAGATCACTGCAAAGCTCAATATTAGTTATTTGCATTCATTAGAAGCCATATTTTCATTTAGAACTTTGTGAATAATTTCCTTCACTTAATACTTTTAGATCCATATATTTTTATACTTGGGGGTTGGGGGAGGAAGCACCAGAAACTGCCTAGGATTTGGCTCAGGGCTGTAAGTGCTGGCAGTGATCCTGCAAGGTGCTTAAACACATGGCTCAACTCAGCACACAGGTATGTCTTCATTGACTTTGCTAGGACAGGTATGCTGGGTATGCAACATCTTACAGGACAAAGCTCTTCACACAGCAGTTCTCAAACACATCCCTGTTTAAACGTAGTTTCTGACATTCTCATGACTCTAAATATTACACCAAACATTTTAGTATCTGTTGAGTCAGGACGCCACTTGTAACCTTCTTGGGGCATGACCTCTAGGCCAAGAACTGTCCTCGAGCCCTGCAAGCACACTGAGAGTTTCTGTTGTGATTATATGTCAGTGTGTGACCACTACACACGGAAGGAAAACCTCCCCTCTCTCATTATGGAGGCTGGCTTGGGCACTAGTCCAGTGCTGCCAAGTCCTTTATCTTCCCATGTAGTTAGTAATCAGTTCGTTTCTACCTCACCCATATTTACGCTGGTAGCTGAGCATCATCTCAATAAGGTGAGCAGCTCATTTTGTATTCCCTTTCCTAATTGGAGCCTTTAGGCATCAGATCATGTTTGTGCAAGACGCTGTAAAACATTTCAAATAATTCAAGTTCTAGTTAATTCGGGTAGCAGAGAGCTTTGATATCATCTGCTGCATCTAAGATGAATTGGTTGCTGCAAGCCCGAAAATCTCCCCAGCATTTCAAATGAGTTTTCAATAACATTTTTGATCAATGAAACAGAATCTGAAGTACCTAGTATAGTTCCAGTTTCATTCTATGACTCTACGCATGATCACAGTATTAACTAAGATGTTAGTTGCTTTTCCATTTCTTTTCATCCTTTGTCTCTTGTGTTACGTTTACTAGCTCTTTGAAGAAGAGAAAGCCTTTCTGTTCAGTGTTTATCAGCCTTTCATTGTGTTCATACAGCTTCACTGTAATGGAAATGCTTACACCTTCTGTGAGTGAGGGAGCCAATAATCAGACATCCCATACCAAGAGGTTAATGGCAGGAAATTAACACAAAGGAAAATGTCATTTTAAATAACTATATAACTGTCAGATAGTGGTAGAGGAGGGCTGCTGGAACTAATAAAAAGCACTCTGCTGCTGTAGAGAAAGATGTTTAAAAATTATAAATTAGTGCACAAAGGAAATTTTTACCCTGTATTCATGAAACCAGCAGTTGGAAAAAGAAATCTTAACACTTTCAAACACGTTCCATCCCTTATTTTTTCCATGTAAACAAGTATTGCCTTAAAAAAACAACACTGTGGGATTCATCCACATAAGTAAGTGCCTACAAGCTGCACCCTCCGCAGTGCAGTCCTTGAGGCTCCCTTCACGCTGGGTGGTGAGACAGACTCCTCAAATGCAACTCAATCCCATCCTAAGCAAAGTGGGTTTTGTCACCTGATACTTTTTGCTTCCCCTTTAATTGAGCGTTCCCTTGTTCTTTTATAGCTCAAGAGGGTAAACAGGAACACCCCCCTGACTTTCTCTATCCCATTCATTAATTTGTATAGCTCTTAGTCATCTGCTCTCTAACAAAGTAGTCCTATTCTTTTCAGTTTCTTCCTGAGGGAAGTCTGTCCGTGCTTAATTATTTTTGTTGCCTGTTCTCAACCCCCCTGTGTTTCTGCTGTCTCCTTTGTCAAGGCAAACTGCAGTTGGTAGTCCTGATTGTAGGGCTGACAATTCACTCTGACAATTCACACTATGCTGACTAGTTATGCAAGACATTCAAGTTAGGGGAAGAGAAACTCCACATATCTTGTGTAACTAACCAAAACCATGTAAATTACTACTGAATATGCAACTAGGACTGCTTTGCTTCCTGCAGCGAAAGAAAAAAAAAAAAAAAAAAAAAAAAAAAAAAAAAAAAGGATGGGAGCTTCTGGTAGGCTTTTGTGTGTGTCCTGCTTCCAAGCCAAGAAGAACCAAGGTTGTGGGAAGGAGCAGAGGAGGGTGCCCTGCTTGTACTGTTGCAGTATCCTGGTTTTCACCTCACAGTCTTCAGGATTCATCCCCTCTCTCCCCATTCCCACATCCCCTTGCCCCAGGCTCTAAACCAGAGCATCCCCTACCACTCTCAGCAACAAACTCCAGGAAAGTCCCTGTCTCTTCTTCTGTCAGACACTCCTCTCTACTTCCACATCCCCTCTTAAATCATCCCAATGGTTCAGGCACCCCAGCCCTGAATTCTTCCTCTCCTCCTTCCTCTGATATCTGCCCCCTTCTCATAGAGGCTGGAGGGCTTGGAGAGGCTACTCGTCCATAGACTTGCCCCAGGGAGAGCAGTAACTGCGGCTGGCAGGGCTGGTTGCCATAACCGGGCACAATCGGCCTGCTCTTCCCACATAAAAAAGTTTCGGTTCTTGCTCTGAAAGGCGCAATTAGGACATCGGTCACACTTCTGAAAAAATCACCCTCAGTGACACCTGAAAAGAGATGGAGAAGACATGCCCAATGAAAAACAAGAGCTATTGAAGTCCTCAAAACTGGGGTTTGTTCCCCTCCCCTTTCCTTTTTTATTTTTTTTTCCTCCCTTTTCTAAAAGAGGCCATGAGATACTGTCTGACGGGATGGCAAACACGATGCTCCATCCTGCTGCTGAGGCCAAACGCAGGCAGAAAGTACAAGCTGTTCACAACACAAATCATCAGCCTGTGAGTGACTTGTGGGGAAAAAATGCAAGTGATTTTCAGCAGCGAGGCAGTCTTGGGTGTTGGTTATTGGCAACCTCAGCGAGATGGCCACGGGAGGAGAGGCTTTCCCGTGAACCAGCAAGAGGTTGGTGTGTCCCACATAAGCTGGTTAAATAACACAGCATTGACGCTGCCCCTTGACTGGGCATCTTAGGTAAGAGTGAATTGTGAAATACCCAACCCAGTATTACCATCTGACATTTGCTTTTGAAGAAGTTACCACAGAAACCTCAAAAGCAGGTTTCAACGATAAACACACAGGGCTAAGGCCCAGCAAGGCCCTGTGTGAAGAAGCGCATATCGTGCCTCCCATGGCCCTGGCGGTCCTTGGGCCCTTGTGTCCCCAGAAGCAGAAATGATTTTTGTGGGGGAAATGCTCCTTTTCCCCAAAATCCCAGTGGGATACAGGAAGACCACAGACCCCCACAAGTCCTCACAGAACACAATGGGAAGTCGGTCTGAGAAAAGAAACAGATGAATGGAAACAGGCATCTCTACACGAGTTTGCAAACCCCAGCCCAGCTCTGGGTATCTGGCTGATGAATAGGGATGGCCGGGGATGGCTGTAGGGGTTCCCATCTTCACCTCCGAGCCCTGCCCCTGCTTCAAGACACCTTAGCTGCTTGTGCAGCAGGAATTGAACCACTGCAAATTACAGCTGGGTGTATTAAAGGCAGCCAAACCTGGTGCCAGTTTTTCTATTAATATTACTGCTCTGCAAACTGTGCTGGTTCAACAGCTGCCTCCAAAACAGCTGAGCCACCTTCGCAGCACGGATAAAAACTTCCGAGAGAGAGGTGGGGCAGACAGCCGGCAGCAGGAATCGCCACAGCCATCTCCGGGTAACTCATCCTCGCCCGTGAATCAGAGGCCTTACAAAGTGGATCCGAGGCGGGATGTAAAATATTACACATAGCTCTAATAGCTCTGGGGTTTCTTTTGAGCCTCATGATGTATGGCATTCCCCCATGGCACAGACTAAATCCATGACTGCATGCTTTCTAAGAAGCTTAGGAAGTGATTGTATAAAATTAGTATTAACTAGTTTCACTATTATTAAATGGAAAATTAAAGCTCTCAACACTAAGCTATTCAAGGTGGTTGCTACACGAATACTCTGTAATGCCCTCATCAACAATAACTATCATTAAGGCTGCTCCTTAAAAGCTGGGGAAAAATGCATAATCTCTTGCATTACAATCCACTTTCCTAGAGCAGCCATGAATTTAAAAATCTATTAAGAATGGCGTGTACAGGAAGCAATTTCCTGCAAGATCACAGAACTTCTCAGCCATAAATAGTACAAGCCCTATCAGTTAAGTTGCAAAGGATAATCAGACATATCCTGCCCTGGATTCAAAGCACCAATTTAGTTGTTTGGCTGACTTTGCTTCACTCTCCATGTTATAGTTTCTGGTTCCAATGTACCAGGATACTTAAGGAAACCAAAAACCATGAAGGATGTTTCCCTTGCACCACTTGTCATTGATCTTAAAAATCATGCAACTTATCTTCCCCTTGTCTCTTATTTTTTGAGGTCCTCAGCATTTATAGACTTCATCTATTCCACTACCTTTAGCCTGACAAACAAATAATAATTCCCCCTCGTGAGCCTGCCATGACAAAGCAAAGGAAAAATAACATTGCCAGCAGAACAAAGTGCTGCCACCAGAACCAGAGGCAGCAGCTGCTGCTGTGTCAGTCACCAAGAGCCGTCCATGTGCAAGAAGAGATAAAGGGGGAAAGAGTACCCCGGGTCTGCATGGAGACAGCAAGCTGCTGGTGAGACCACAGTGCTTTATCTGAATGGAGCACACTGGAGAGAGTCATCTTGCATCAGACTCCCAAGTTAGCTTCCCTATTTTGCAGATGAGAAAGTAAGGAACAAATTATTTCAGGGCATCCACTGGGTCAGCAGTAGGACCAAGGCTGCTTTTCTCACAACCACTGAGCAATATGCATAGTTTTCTAGAGTACTGTATTCTGCCCACAGCATTCAAAATAAATGATAAGGCTCAAGACAGCACACATTTTCTGCTCTAATGGGTCTTTGATTGCCTCCTTTGCCAGTATCCATCAGAAAGCAAGTGGGCAAAATAGTGGGGGAAGAGGCAGTCTAAAATGCCCCCTAAGGCTCAGATCCTTGTAACTATTTGGGTGGGCAAAAATTTGGGTGCACACTCCCATGTTCACTAACTGAATGTGGAGGCAGTAAGTTCTCTAACAAAAGGCCTGTCAGGGACAGAGGTGAGGTTTTGTTGGGTGAGGCTGTACGTTCAGCAGAAATTAATTGAATATGAGATGTTTTAAATGAGATGTTTCAGTCTGATTCCATGTCAGAAGGACACACCTATGCACTCCCAGGACTGTCAGTCAGCATTTGTTCCTGGAGTGAAGCTGAAGCTCCCAAACCAGCCTTATCTTAATAAAAAGTAGGGAAAAAAAAAGAAAAGAAAGGAAAGGAAAGGAAAGGAAAGGAAAGGAAAGGAAAGGAAAGGAAAGGAAAGGAAAGGAAAGGAAAGGAAAGGAAAGGAAAGGAAAGGAAAGGAAAGGACCCACCAATCTAGCAGTTACAGTTCTTGGATTCATATTTCTTATTGAAAAGAAATGGAATGACCTTCAAATCTCCCATGTACCAGAGTAATGCCTCACCAGTGGGTGTGCAATATTCACTGGTCACCTTCCAGACAACACCAACAAGCTTTCTCCAAATGTATTTTACAGGAGGCCTGGTCTTAGTTGCCTTTCCAAGTATGTTCTTGAATCCAGCTGTGTAGTCAAACATACCCAAATATGAGAATCCTGTTGATTGCCATTGCAAGCAGAGGCTGTGACACATCCCGTATATCAGCTTTTTGGCAATTTTGTCTACTTTCACCTGAAAAAAAATAAAAATGAGGAATTGAGACTTTTCCCCATCCAAAGTACTTCACTCTTCCCCAACTCAGTACAAAACGTTTTTCATGAGTATGCTGGCCTACATTTTTCCGTCAAATATCTTAATGCCAACTTACTCGTGATGGAACATGGTCTGTCTTTCACAAAAAAGAGCTTTAAGTAAATCTGTGTGAACACGCAGCGCTCAGGAAGCAGGAAAAATTGGATTTTCAAGAGCCCACACTCTTATTTTCATTAAAATTAGCAGCAAAAGTCCCATTAAACTTGAGGGGGATGCTGCAGCCAGTGCTAAGCTACTTTAAAAACCCTGTCTCTATTGACTACAATCTACAGTCTTACTCCAAACAAAAATCAGTCCCATGCAAGAGGCTCAAAATTACTAGACTATGAAAAATCCATAAATTAGCTCATAGGCTAATCAGCTCTTCAAAGTCATTCTTATTTGTTTCCTTGGAAATGAAAAACAGCTAGAAGAAAAAGTCGTCAAGCTCATGAAAGTGTTCTCTCTATAGCTACATGAAAAAGATCTGAGGATTTAAGTGAATGATGAGTGCTCAGTAATAACCTCTTCAAAGTGTGCCCTCTATGCAAATGTTCCTGATTGTGATAGTCAAAGGAATAATAAAATTATACAGGCTAAAATTCACCCCAAGGTGGAAGGATTCAAGTGGTGCCTGCCTGATGCTAATTCTCTGCATGGAGGTCAAACTCAAGCCACTGTAAAACTTACAGCCAGGTAGTGCTAAGACTAGTAGGAAATCCTGCCAATGTATTTAAAATATACTGTTGATTTTTTTTGTTGTTTTTTTTTTT
>NW_023303414.1:0-5563 GCF_011077185.1 Oxyura jamaicensis | reverse complement strand
TATCTACCCAGCTGGTGATGCCATCATAGAAGGCAATGAGGTTGGTCAAGCACGACTTCCCCTTGGTGAATCTGTGCTGACTACTCCTCATAACATTCTTCTCTTCCAATTGTTTGGAGATTGCATTCAGAAGAAGCTGCTCCAACACCTTTCCAGGGACAGAGGTGAGACTGACTGGCCTGTAGTTTCCCGGATCCTCCTTCCTGCCCTTCTTGAAGACCAGAGTGACATTGGCTGTCCTCCAGTCTTCAGGCACCTCACCCGTTCTCCAGGACCTTTCAAAGATGATAGAGAGCGGTTCGGTGATCACATCTGCCAGCTCCCTTAGCATACGCAGATGCATCCCATCGGGACCCATGGATTTGTGTGCGTTAAAAATGAAAAATTGACCTATTTTTGAGGGTACACAGACAGGATTCATGACTAACCAACTATGAAAAGGAACACACACACACACGCAAAATCTCTCTAAAAAGCTACCCATTCTCCTTTATTCCTTTTGCTTCTTAAAATACAAATCCACGTTCAAACATTCTCGCCTTATCTAAAAAATATCTTGGCTTTGGTTACAACACTACCACAGCATTACAAGATTTAGACATGCTTCTCTCTCTTAAACCACTGTATTCCAAATATGGGCTACATAATTGGAATTTATACAATTTATTCTAGTAATTATTCCTAATTACTCTTCTGCAGTATATTTTGAGGTATTATTTATGAAGAATCAGCCCATTTGAATGTGGCACCTTCCAGATGACTGGGAATTGTTATCTACAATGCAACTATTTCCTTGTTAAAAGATTGGAACACCTTTTCTTTCAAAGCAGCTTTGATTCTCATCTTTTATCATAAAGCCTGCCTTGCTTACATTCTTGGACTATCATAGCTATCTTACAGAAGGAGGGGAAACAAATATTTGACTTTAAAAGCACAACAAATTTCCTTTGTCATAAAACATTTGCCTGTAAGGCAGGTATTTGTACAGTTATCAGTTGTTCTACAGGCTTTAATGTTTCCTTCAGCTCTGCATCATATAACTTCATTTCCATCTCAGGTTTACAGAGTATATTACTCTTAGTTTAGAATCAGTGACAGAAGAAATCATATCTGAAAAAGGGGTTTTCATCATCTTTCCAATCCTACAATGAAGCAGTTTACCTAACAGATACATAGGCTAATTATATTCCCACATTTATACTGAAGACATACTGAGCAGCAGGTATCTTTCAAGGTCACACTTTTGCTATTCAAATGGTTTTGAGGAACGTTTCTGTAAAACAGATAAACCAAGCAGATTTGTAATACTTCTTTATAGGCAACAACTCATTTGGTCTTTTGATGGTACTGTTTCTTTTTTTTATCAGTGTCATAAAACCTTTGCACATCTATTCCAGTTTGCAGTGGTTGTCCTAACTCGTCCATCTTACTATTAAAATAAATGAAGGGGTACTCATAACTTAAGTAGCAGTCTGGCAATCTCCTTATCACCAAAAAAAAAAAAAAAAAAAAAAAAAAAAAGTACTTACATATTTGTATTTCCAGAGAATTCCTATTTACTAAAAAAGGCATTTACCTGGTACAAATCAGACTTTAATAATCGAGCAAATGATGTGTGTGTGTGTTCTCACATTAAAAAAAATATTTCATAGACTTATCATTGTATTAGGTCTCCAATATATATTAAAAAAAAAAAAAAATGTTGCTAGTTTTCCTTACAGTCTACACAACGCTCTCACATTTAGGCTTTTTTGTTTTAAGAACACTTTTTATAATGTCAAATTCATCACACTTAGAAAAGGAGGCTCATATTTAAAACATATACCAACTTTATATTTATACTGTAGAAAGTAAAAAGATGTAAGTACAAGTCTTGTGGCATTTAGGGTTAACAAGAAGGAAAAAAAAATCTTTTTTTTTTTTTTTTTTTTTATAAAAGCTTAATTTTGTGCCAAAAGAAAGTAATATGCCTTCCATTCCTTCTCTTTTACAGAGATAAAAAACAACAAACAAACAAACAAAACAACAAAAACGAACAGAGAAAGCCTAAAAGAAAAACAATTGTTTTAATTATCAAAACACCCACTCACAACAGACAGCACCAGATACAGAGGCAATACTTCTGGCAATACTTCTGGCAATACTTTTTTTGTTTTTAATACTACTATGTATAACAATTCCAAAATGGAAAGCCTTGGTAGAGTATCAAAAACTAACGAACAGACAACAATCCAAAACAAACAAACAAACAAACAAACAAAACCAACAACATTATCCTTCCTTCCCACACATGATCATAAGAAAAACTGTATCTCTTGAGAAATCACAGCTTATATGAGGAAAATCAGGACTTCATGTGAAATTTTGCATTATTATGTCAATACAGTTAACTTGCAAAAATTAAATTATATCTTCACTCCCATCTTGGTAATGTAATAAAATGTTTCTTCTTATTGCCAAAAAATAGTATATAAGCCCCAACTGAAACATGATGAAACAATCTGAGCATTTTTATTGATCTTTCTGAAATCAGAGAACTATAAACAAACAAACCAAAATTGATGGAAATGTCTGGGCAGGTGAAGATTAGCTTTTCTACAAGTTTTCTACCACTCAGGGGAAGTTATAAGGAAAACAAATGAACAAAAACAATAATGAAAAAGCTATACTTTTACACCAGGAGAAATAACTTTCTAAACTTACTGTGGAGTTCTCTGACTCTTGTTATATAACCTTAATAAACTGTAATGCCAGGAAAATTACTAAACAGCTAATTACTGTCAAGGAAGCTCACTATTTTTGATATAGTTTTTAATATCTCAAAAAAAAAAAAAAAAAAAAGGAGCTTGTGTACCTCCAACATTTATATCATATAACTTCTTATGCTGCTTCTGCAATAACATCATATTAAAAGTCATTGAACCCATAAATTTTGCAAGGTAATTTGGGTTTTGGAAATCTTCTCTTGGGAACCTTGAAATCCATATTACATCTGTAAAGAATCAAAGGAAATCTCCCCATAAGGAACAAATTCAACAACACTAAATGATACTCCTTCATTATAAAGCCAGAAGGGAACATCAAGATTTCGGTCTGATAATTTAGCCCCCAAACAGTTCAGGACAACAGATACGTTCCCCTGCTGTTCCTCTTCCCACTGCTCCTCCCAAACAGATGTTTTTGTTCAAACCAATTAACTCCGGAAATGCTTAATTAATTCCTGTTTGACCAAATACATATTTCCCAGGGATCAAGTAGCAGGACCAAGATTTTTGACACTGCATGACACTTCCTCCTACCTGTCATGATTTTCTTAGTTCTTTCTGAACTTTAAATGATCAACATTATCTGCAAATTCTGGGCACCCGCAGTGTAGAATACTGTAGATAGTATCCTAGCAGCAGTCATGACTGCCAAAAGGAAGAACTGCAGTATCCCTTCCACGCTTAAAGACAAACACACACACACACACACACAAAAAAAAAACAACAAGAGAAGCCTTTTCATGTACTAATGACCAAAGTGCAATCATAAGAATCTTCTAAAATGCAAATACCACTACAACACTTATTTACCTTTATTTCACTGAACAAAGCTGTGGAAGTTATAGTCTTATTGAAAGGAAGTAAACTACTCTAAAGATATGTTGTTTTTAAAGGCTGCACATGCTGTATGCAAATGTAAGTGGAATTTAGAATGTATTGAACACTGGTTAGATGAGCAGTTCACGTTGCACTTCAGCTGTACTGGGTGTGCCACTGACAGACATGACTCCCAGCCATGGGCTTAACATCAACTAGTAAAATTTATCTGAAAAAATAAAATAAGACATTTCTAAGGGTACACTTGACATACTGAAAAACTTAACAATTTTCCAAGCCATAATGAAAAAAATATTACTGTTCACATATGAAATATGCAGAGATGATAAATTAATCTGTATGTGCAAAAGATCTCCGGCTGGCCACAAAGAGTGTGTTTTTGCTATGGAAAACATGGGGGGGTGGAGTCTGGCTGTTTGCTTAGCCTTAGGAAAAAATGGGTAGGTTCTTCCTATCCTCCTGAAGTTCTGATTATTTCTGACAGCTCACAAGAAATGCCCTACCCCTTAAAAAATACAATACACGCTGCTAAATTCTGTGCTCTTATAAAACATGCATCAAAATTTGGAGTTTAACATCACTCACTGTTAGAATATAAGCCCAGCAACTTATGTAGAATTAACATTTCTTTTCCCTGTTCTTCAACACGAAAAAGATGAAATCCAGTATTCACTCGAGTGAATGGAGGTTTTCCTACTGACTGCAATAGAGACCCACTACTTTTGCGCTCTCACTTGCTTCTCCAGGACTCAAAAATTATGCCCTTATGCCACACTTCCATTCATATTTATTAACTGGACATGTTACCCTGTTCAGGCAGAAAAAGAAAACTCTTTACAGCTGAGCTCAGCTGACCCATCCTTAACTACATGTACCAACTAAGTCTCACTAATGCTAACCTTGCTTATGCTGATGATGTTGTAGTGCAGTCCTTTACTTGGGGAGAAAAAGAAGAAAAACAGTACTCAAAAAAGGAAGTTCATATAATCTGGTTTCATTTCTGTTCCTATAAAATAAAAATTAATAGTGTAATATTGGAGTTGAATTTCATATTAAAATAAACTACAGAATTTTTCCTTTACAGAGCTAAACACCTGAGAGACCCAGTTTGTTTTAACCTTCACCTGTAACAGAAGTGCATCAATAGCTTCAGATGCCTGTCACAATAGTTTCAGACAGCAGTTCAAGAGTGCCACCTAAAGAGCAAGAGGGAAACTGCATGCCTGTGTATTTTAATCACATCTGGTTGTTACATTAGCTAGCAAAGAGAAAGTTGTTTCTTCACATATCCATCACAATGAACTGGTACCATGATTCTACAGAAAGAAGCAGTGTGGGATTAAACGGCCCACTGTACTAATATCGATCTAATTCATCCTTGACATCACACATTATAATTGCAATTCTATCAAGCCTTACTACCTCTATGTCAAATCTGGAACTACAGATTTGGAATTGGGTATAAGTACTGTTAACATTTCAGTAGAACCCTAAACATTTCAAATCTCCCTTTCTCTCCCAATACCAAAGCTGAGAGGATTAAGGCCAAAATTGTCACTAGCAACCAAACTGAAACACCTAACTTTTCATGTTGTTGGTACTCCTACATCTCTTTGCTTCAACATAACTCATGACAAAATTGTTCTCAGAAGTGAATACAGCCAAAAGAAAGGGAAAGAATATTAGGTCTCAGAATGCTTAGGAAAGGGACACATTAAATTGCCTTCTATCAATGAGAAAGCTAGTTAGTGTAACGACCAAGAAATGACATGGACTGCTTAGCAAAGACAAGAAGAGAACAAACTTTTTAAGAACAGAGAAGTGAGATTTTCTGGATGCCATCTCCAAGCAATTGGAAGAGAAGAATGTTATGAGGAGTAGTCAGCACAGATTCACCAAGGGGAAGTCATGCTCGACCAACCTCATTGCCTTCTATGATGGCATCACCAGCTGGGTAGATA
>NW_023303413.1:165-4638 GCF_011077185.1 Oxyura jamaicensis | reverse complement strand
ATCTGGGCCTTCAAATCATAAATATATGTGCATGTATATACAGTAATATATGAATATATGTAGTGAAGTAGTATGGTACTGGGCAGCAGTACTGTGAGATGTTATTGTGAAATATTCATAGAATATCCTGAGCTGGAAGGGACCCTCAAGGATCATCAAATCCAACACCTGAGTCTGCACAGGACCACCCAAAAATCAGATCATATACCTGATAGCAATGTCCAAATGCTTTCAACAGGATTGGTGCTGTGACCACTTCCCTGGGGAGAATATTCTGGTGTCCAACCCTCTAAGTGAAGAACCTTTTCCTAATGTCCAGCCTGAACCTCCCCTGTCACAGCTTCATGCTCTTCCCTTGGGTCCTGTCACTGTCACCAGAGAGAAGGGATCAATTCCTGACCCGTTGCTTCCCCTTTTGAGTAAAACGTAGATTGCCATGAGGCTTCTCTTCAATCTCCTCTTCTCTAGGCTGAATGAACCAAGTGACTTCAGCTGTTCCACATATGTCTTGCCCTCTAGACCCTTTACCATCTTTGTAGCACTCCTTTGAAAGCTCTCCAGTAGTTTTATAGTCCTTCTTATACTGTGGTGCCCAAAACTGCATTTAGAAAACTGCATTTAGTCCTCAAGGTGAGGCTGCACCAGTGCAGAGCAGAGTGGGACAATCACTTCCCTCCACTATGCTAGGTAGGTGTTCTGAGAGCTGGATTTAAGATCCTTATTCTCTGTATTCTGGTGATGACAGCTGGTTAGCATGAGATGTCTTAGTGTTGTTTGTTTGTTTGTTTTTGTAGGTCTTCTGTCCTATCATCTCCTCTGGGGATTTTTCCTTTTGGAGACACATGACAGTAAAGATTGATTGCCCTAACCTGAGCCATTCAGTATTTGATGTGTTTGGTATATGGTTCATTTCTATCTTTTCTTTCTCAGGTTTGCTTGGTGTAGTGTGAGGATTCAAATAGCCATTTTATGACTGGCCTTCATTCTCTCAAGACTATGTAGCAATGTACTTTTAGTTTAACATAAACTCTAGTCCTTCTCCATTTGAGGAAAGGAGATGCTCAGGAAGTTGGTTAAGTTGCAAGAAGGGCATTTTACATCTTTTTCTGTCTTGCAGTGGTTTCACTAATCATTGAAATTTACTGAACTGCTTTTGAAGGTTTTCAATCAAAGTTACCAAAATTCACTTTTAAAATTTCCAATTATATAAAATGTAAGTTTATTTTTAAGCACGATAACCACTTGAAAAATATTTCTGTAAATGATCATAAAAAACCAAATAGTGTTATGTAAACTTCGGTAAGCAATGCACTTCTGAGGAAAATCATTCATTTAAAGGAATAAAGGTTTGGCTAGATGAGACTGACCATTTCCTTTGAATAACTACAAGATACCTTTCTCCAAGCTCCCAGATGAAAAGCTTACCTAAGGAGATTTTTTTGCCATTGCCTCCCAGTCATAAATGTACTCTGCTCCTATACCTGGCATAGGTGGCTTTCCACCATGGATGTTTTCTGCTGTTCTAATGCCCTTATATGCCTGTGAGGTGGTGAGCAAAAACTGCACTTTAAACAAGTTAGCAGTTCTATACAACCCGGGTTTGACTCTCGAAATATTCTACCATTTGACTCTTATGAGGTTGGTTTCTTCATTCTTTTTTCCAATGAAAGTTATTTGGTGTTGAATATTTGGGGTTGTAGTTCTTTCTCAGTAGTTTCTTCCACAGCAGAAAATAATTCCCTTCTTACATTCTTCATTTCACCTCTCTAAATGTGGCCTGTGTATTGATCAGGGAATGGAGATTTTGATGGTTGTTCTTGGCTCTTTTAATCATAGTCTCTTTAGAAAAAGAAACTTCATTCTTTTGGGAGAATCACATGAGATTTTATGGTATTTTCTTAATAAGATCTGTGCTTCACAAAGAGCTACATGTAGAGTACCAGACCAAATTTTTTTGGCATATGTTAGTGATACCACATCAGCTGCCTCTTATTTTAATTCTGTAAATGAATTAATGAATAGACACTTACAGTAACTTAATTTTCAGTAATTTGAACTGATTTTTTCAGAAACTTTAAACTGTTTAGGTAATTTAAATTTTCAGTGATTTTAAACTGTTATTTTTTTTTTATTATTAAATTGAGAAAGAACACTATTGGGATCCAGGCAACAGTAGGAGGTATCAATGAAATCCTAATGTCTTTATGGTAAAATAACTTATTTAAAATGTTAAATTATCTATCATCTTTACATGTTTTAACACAGTATTTCCATGAATGTCTATGATAGTCCCAGTCCCATCTAACTATGCCTCTGACCCTGAAGCCCATCTGGGCTTCATGTTAACCACACAGTCAAAGGAAGGAATTTTACTGTGTTCTGCACAGTTTTCTTTAATTACTTCCCCCCCCCGAAAGAAGTATGGGGTACTGCCACTGGATATTTTTAGCAATGTGGCCAGTTGCCAGTAATGATAAGCTATCAGCAAAGAAAAGGCTGGGAGGTTTTAGCATTTGGTAAGAGTCAGTACTGAGAGGATGGATAATAATATTGGTGTGTCAGGACACAGATAGGGAGTTGTAGCCAGGACCAAATCTTTCTATTCTCTGCTGCTGTTTGAGACATCTTAATTCCCCCCTTGCTTTCTGTGTGATGAATTAACTATACAGTCCACGGTCAACTGGAAGAAGTCTGTGCAGTGACTAGAACAACTCTGTCCTCATTAAATCCCATTGAGCTACTGACAATTATTTCTGAAGCAATTTTGTAACACTAAATTTTTAGGTTTAATCCTTGAAGTTGTCAAACTTGGGTGGCCAGGAGCAGGCATTGAGAGCTGGTGGCTGCATCAACCTGCCTGGCAATGTACTGAAGCTACAGAGCTCCTCAGCACTAGCCTTCAGGGCTTCTGCGTGAATCCTGAATTTGGCCAACAGCCTCCAGAGAGGCTGCATTTGAGGGAAGCAAAGTAGGAGAAACCCTACTGCAGGGGTCTTCTGCACTAAGACAGTTGATATAAGCAGCCCTAAATCCACCTTTGTCTTGGGAGTTTCTCCTGCCTCTAAAAGTTCGACCTAAGTGAAAAGCCAATACTGCTGTTAGCATACTGCACAGGAGGCCACTTGTTTCCACAAATAATTAGTTCCTCAACTAATATCTTCAATTATATTTTATTTCTGAGGATTTGTAACTTAGTATTTCAAAAAGGCAGTTAGAGAGCTTTCTATTTTCTGAATTAAGTGGTCTGTACCTGATTTTGTTTCTCTTATTAAATTCTATTTAGCAATTTTGAAATTGCTGTTGCTGGGAATGCAATGAATGTAAGTACTTGGAGACTTTCCTTCTGAGATTTTTCATACTTTGGACAGAGCATGCAGCTGCTAACATACAAATGTGGGAGAATGCTGTGGTTTTGTCAGTGCATACTTCTAGCTCACCATTTTCACTTTTACCTTCAGGTTCACCTTTGTCGTGTTAGCAAAACTGTCAAGATAGTTTTGTGTGAGGATAAAGTAGTATGTTAAAGGAATTGTCAGCTTAGCCCCTAGACATAGTAAAACAATATTTTACCATGAAAATTCAAACAATGAAGGGTTCAAAAAGACAGTCAGAACAGAAAATCTATTACATATTCTCATATTCATGGGCCCCTACTAGTATACTCTTTTGGCCAGCTTCCACAGATGTCAAGGTCAGAAGCAGGAGTTGTGGTATGGATGGATAATGCAGACTATATTCCATTCCTATGACAATCTCTTCAAAAGTGCTTCTTGACAGGATGAAGCTGTTAAGGACATTCCTGTAAGGAAGATGTGATGTGTAGCCCTTTTCTCCCACTTTATATACTTTTTTCTGTAAGTATCAATATCAAATCATTCATTTTATTTTGAGATGATGTGACCAAGAACTAATGTTCTGGAGAAGTTTAAGCTGTGTCTGCTATATTCCTGGGATGCTATTAAGCTGTCATAGATAACTACAGGATGTCATATAGCATTTATATTTCACTCACTGGCTTTGTATGTTAGTATATTTCATATCTTGAATGCTTTTACCTGTCATGGTTCAGAGCTTCGGTTCAAATACATATTTAGGAACCTAGGTGCTTTCTCTTGAACTTCTTCAAACACAATTGGTTAGAAATACATCTTGATAAACTTCTTTGACTTCATTCAGCAAGGACTGTCTTGAGGAGAACCTTTCAATATTTCAGTCCTTCATCCTGTGTGAAACAGGTACACGTAACTATGCAATATAAGTTTGCTTCGCTGCTAAGTTTGAAGCAAAACTTTTGGTTTTACTGGTAAATACTGATGTATATAATTTTTTATAGGGAATGAACAATAAAGAAAGGTGACTTTTGAAAGGTAAAAAGCATGGAGTTTGCTGCTTTGTTTTTACTTAAAGAGTGAAAAAGGAAGGAAAAGTGGTTTTACTTTTGGTGTAATATAATTGACTTCAGTAGAACTATAT
>NW_023303413.1:0-65 GCF_011077185.1 Oxyura jamaicensis | reverse complement strand
AATTAGTTTGTCTTCTGAATATGAAAAATCCTGAAAATATACATCCCAAATAGCATAACTGCAAT
>NW_023303412.1:0-3342 GCF_011077185.1 Oxyura jamaicensis | reverse complement strand
CCTTCTACTGTCCACTTATCTACTTAGCATTTCTCCTTATTATGACTGCACAACTACCTTGGAATAAAGAAAAATAATTCTCTGCTGCAAAAACACAACTTTGTTTCTCACAATTCGTTCATCTGAACGAATGATCAGATCTGAAGTTGAGAAATTTAAGGAGACTCAAAAATAAACAGTTGCTCAGAAATTCACAGAGTGCTTGTTAAAAATAAATAAATAATGATAAAAAGTAAAATAATAATAAAAAAATCAAACAGTTTACTACTAGGGTCATGACAAAGAGTTACATATACATGGGGAATTAAATCTGGTTGATCTGAAGGGACTGGATGATCACTGTACAGATGATGATGGCAGTCTTTTACAAGGGTCCCTGCAGTGATGTCCTCAACTGGATCAGGTGAGACACTACAAACTGCTGTTCTGCAGATTCCTTCTACCGAGCTGGCTCATATCCCTATGTGACTTCTCCAGTGCACACATGATCCATTGCTATTGGTTATCTTAAACTTTGTAAAAAACATCCTCTAACCAACTAAACTACAAACAAAAGATTTTACTCCACAACAGTTTCTACTAATCATTTACAAGCATCTATCTATGTATAATTTGGTCAGTTTTGCAGGATGAACCACCTGGGTATCCCTGGGACAGCCAGCTTCTCCAGTCTGCATGTTAATCACACACAGTACCTAAGCAAAAGAACTGGTCTAAGAACAGGAAAAGCTGCATAGGGTCAATCTTCAGGGCAGTCTGAAGTATCCACGTGGAAACCCGCTGCACCAAATACTAGTCAAATATTTTGCTGTGAAGATGTCTAGGAGTTCAGTCAATCTTTGAGTTTCAAATCAATTCATGGTCTCAAAACAGTCATTATGTCATTTATACAGAGGACAAGGGCCAGGTAATTCCTGGACCACGCAGGGTGTTACTGACTTAAGCACAGCTGTGCACACTGGCACTGCCCTAGCTACAATTACAGGGACAGAACAAACTCAAGTTTTGTCTTTAGAACTTGAATCCCATACCCTTTTTCAATAAACAACCCCAGATTTTGACAACTACAGTTAAATTTGTTTCCTACAGGGCTGCCCTTAGAGATCTTTACTTTCCAGAGAATTCCTCCATTACAACAGAGACCACGGAAGGGCTCATCCAGAGATTCAGCATCTCTAATGTTTGTGACACCGCTTTACAGAAGAGAAAGCAGGACCTGGTGTTGCAAAGTAGAAAATGTACAGTCACAGCTTGACTGGTTGTGGTTAAATTGCCACTAGAGATTCTTTATGGCCAAGCTCCCCTAGATATAAAGTAGTACTACACAGAGCATAGAACACTGAAAAAAAAAAAAAAAAAAAAAAAAAAAAAAAGTCACTATCCTGCCCTGGTAAGTAAAATGAACCCTTTTGCCATGTGCTCTTGTGCTGCAAATTTTTGCCTGAGATAAAGACAACAGTTCTCTAATGGGCTAGATACGAACATCATCTCAGCCAGCACTGGATTTTGTGGGCAATAAGGTGAGAAAAATATGCCTCACATTTATGAATGGTTGATATTTAAAGGTGAGACAATATATGGCAATTCTTATTTCAGGATTAGAACATTAACACAGGTTACAAGAGCACCTACATACTCCCATGACTGCTAACATGACTCAGGACGACCATGTGACAAAGCAAGAGAGTTGTACCAGTCCTGATTCATTTGTGTTTTTTTGTTTGTTTGTTTGTTTGTTTTCCAACACTAAATGTAAATGTACTGAAAAGGCCAAGAAGCTATATTTGCATTTCACTTATCCTGCTATTTCAGTTTCAGCTCATGAACTAGAGTGAAGGAAATTTGTGAAATGCCAGACATTTAAAGCATAGGATAAACATGGCAAGGCACTCAGTCATTGGCATCTTGGATAATTTAAAATGAGTTCTGTCAAAGTTGACAGCCCCCTATATCAGCCACTGAGAAGCAAGTACATGCAACTCATCTGCACCTGTATAAAATAAAGTGATTGCTACTTCACTGATGGTTAACCATATCAATACTGGAGTGGCTCCAAAACTCTGAAAATCCATTCAGCCTTTGAAAACCAGTTGTTTTTTACTCACTACTGCCAAGATACTATTATCCTAGTAAAAGAGAAGTTTCAATTCTTAATGTTTGCCCCAGGCAGTACTTTTAAAAAACATGGAGTATGAGCAAAAGAAAAGTGACTGCACCAAAAGTAATATCTAACCTGAGATTTGTAGTTCTTTGGATGGCAAAAGACTAAAATACTCATTTTTTCCATAAATTAATGGAGAAATGATTTAATACAGTCTTCCCACACTAATTATCACCTTTGTTTTTATTCATCTCTAATTACTGCATCCACTACAAAAAACATCCCCAAGCTGTTGTCTCCAAAACAATTGGGTCTGAGAAGAGACTGAAATATCCAAGTACAGTATGAGAAGTCTAGCAAGCCTTCATTTTGATTGGCAGAAGCAAATTGATATCTAATAGAAAGCATTATATCTACATTATTTCAGATTCCTTTCATTCTCTACAAAAAATGTTACAGAGTAATCAGATTTTCTAGACTTAGATTTATTTGCCAAACATTTGAAATTGTACATAATGCTTTCAGAAACAACTTGGCAGTCTGCACCCCTCCATTTATTCTGTTCCATTTTCTTGAAGTCATATGATTTCTACAGTCAAAAGACTTCAACTTGCAATCCATTGCCTTTGATCCTCACCTTGGATTTGACCTGCCATTTGTTATTTGGCCTGTTATTTGTTATTTGGCTGGTATTCCCAGAAAAGAAAATTATTTCATCTCAATATTCTTAGCAACTGAAGTTCTTGTTTGATGGATATTTACATTTGGGATGTATGATGGATATATACATTTGGGTATTTAAAGGGGTAGTAAGATAAAGGTTTTTCCAGAGCAATGGAATTAAACTCTCTTCCTGCACCCATGCAAGACTTGTTCCCACCACTGTTGTCTTGGCAGGTTTGGTTGGTTGGTTTTTTGTTGTCGTTGTTGTTTGTTGTTTTTGGTGGTGCTGGTTGTTTTTGTACTGATACGAATCTCAGGGCTTGTTTGTTTAGATCAAACACTGCAACTGGCTGTGGATCATTCAGTCTACCAGCATTCTGTCTGGGTGAAATGTGTTTCAGGCTGAATATTGTTTAGCTTCCCTTAAAAATGCAGTTGACACCTTTTCTACACCTTTTCTTCTCCACCAATTTGTTCCAACACCTTTTCATAACAACAGAACTCCAGATTTTTCTTCTACTACCTTGACTACAGTGAAAAGTAGAGTGGGCCATGATCTTTATCAGGCATACATGCTC
>NW_023303411.1:0-3875 GCF_011077185.1 Oxyura jamaicensis | reverse complement strand
TCCGCGTCGCGGGGCAGAGTGAGGTTCAGCTGCTCCTCCTCGGTCAGGTTGGGGCCGACGGCACGGATCCAGCTGGTGTTGCAGTGATGAGGCAGGTTTGGAACCATAAAAAGCTGGCAAAACTGGTGGAAGGCCAGGCTGAGGCATGGGAGCACGGAGAAGAGCACCAGGCGTTTCTGAAATGTCCCAAAATCCCCAACTGCCTTCAGAATTTCCCCGATGCCTGACATTGTCATCTGAGTCGGGAAGAGGACAGTGTTGGGACAGACTTTCCTACAGGCTGGAATTAATGTTTAATCCTAAGATAAGCTCTGCAGACGTAGGCAGGCACTACAAATATGTAGTCTCTTCAGGAGAGACTTAACGCCTGATGTTTTACACGTCCCAAGTACACTGTGTAATACATTAATCATTTCTGGGCCACCCACATACGGTGTCTGCTACTGGGTAAAGCATGCAGAACCAACCCCCTGTTTCAGGAGATCTGGATCATGCCTCTGCCAGGGCCGTGTGGCAATGACACGGGGGAAGACCGAATTGTCCAAATCAATTGCAGGTGCTTGCTCTACTCGAGCGAGCAAGGTTCACGGAGGCCAAGACAGCCCAGCGTGGTGCGGAGCTGGGAAAAGTCCAAGAAATGGAGTGATGCTAACGGCTGGGCAGAGCCAGAGAGGAGGAAGGGCAGTCAGCTGGCTGCCATCCCAGCCGACAGGAGCCTCCCTTTCCTTCATCTTCTGTGGCTTCCCCATGTGGCCACAAGCGAGCCCCGCATGGGACACCTGCCCTTCGCACCCAGTCTGGGCCAGCCCACAGCCTGAGGAGCCTGCATGCAGATATTCTGGGAGGGTGAATGTGGACGGTGAAAATACGGCATAGGGAAATAGTGCTTTAGCTAAGTTTTGTCATCTCTCTGCTCCAAATGCCTTCCTGCATGAACACAGCCATTGGAAGTGTGAAACCAACTCTGTTTGGCCTGTCCCTGAAGCAGGAGCACCGTTGGCCCTCAGGTGAGACCCCATGAGATGGGGCTGGCTGAATAAAAGCAGAATCACACACGTCCAGGAGCTCAGGAGCCTTTAACAGGCCTGATCCTGCCATCTCCCCGGTCTGTCTTCTTCTGCCTCTGTGGTAAAAGGAGTTCTGGGCCCTAAGAGGCCTCCCCTGCCCTTTTCTGCCAAAGTCACACTGAGGCATGGAAGCCAGGAGAACAGCACCAGCCATTTCTGAAACATCTCAAAACCACCAACTGCTTTTAAAATTTCCACAACACCTGTCGGAGGCAGCAGCATCTGCAGACAGCCTTTCCCAGGGCCGGAACCAAGACTTAAACCCAAGATAGGCCCGGCAGCTGTAGGCAGCCACAAGGAATCGGTAAACTTGAAGGAAGTGCAGTGCTCGGGGCTGGAATTTGTACTCACGCTGCGCTCCCATTTAATGAAATGCAAATTTCAAGAGGTGCACACCCTCCAGGGCAGGGAACTTTCCGGGTGCAAATTCATCAGCTGGGAGGAGATTGCGAGAAGGCGATGGGGAGGTGGTAAGGAGAGAAGGGAAGCCCAAAGGAACAGGCAGCACGGCCAACTGGTGTGGACCAGTGACCCACAGGAGGGCGGTGAGGTCCTGGTGTAGGGCAGCTAAAAAGCTTTAGGAGCATCCATAAAGGGATTTTCTACAGAGGCTGGGAGGGGAGAGCACTGGGATATCAATCTCTGGGGCTTCTCGAGTGAGGTTAGGCTGATGCTGGAAAGGCTGTTAGGATGGTTCGGATACAGGGCTTGAGATTCGGTGACCAAGAACATCCCTTCCCATCGCACATCTTAAACTTGGACGTTGTATTCACCCAAGATAAAGTTCTCTGGATCTGTAACTAAGGAGGAATGCCTAAAGAGAAATAGATGCAGAAAATGGAGAACTAAAGCCGGAGAGCCCTAGCAAGGGAAGTTAACAGAAGACTGTAAACTTAGAGACCTTTCCCTTCTGATACGTCCTTCCCTCACAGCCCAGAGCACGATCGCCGGCACGGGAGTGTGCTGCAGCAGGGGATACCGGTGTCTAGAGAGGAACAGCCTAAGAGCAGTCAGGAGGATGAGAAATGTGCATGTATCTGGGCTCTCTCACCTTCGATGCGTTTTGTTGAGGTCCTGGCTGCACTTCAGATGTAGAGGGAGGACCTTGGAGGCCCCTTTGGATCAGGTCTGCCTTCGAGAAGTTGGAAAGAACAAGTGTTTGGAGGTGGAGAGGAGGGAGAGCAGTTTATTCTCCAGACACCTCTCAGGATATAAATCATCCCACTCCAATACACCTCTCAGGATATAAATCATCCCACTCCAATACACCTCTCAGGATATAAATCATCCCACTCCAATACTGTTCCTGGCCAGGAGAAGCTCATCCCCAGCTGCACAGGGCGTGCAGGGCTCGGAGCAAACCTTTCAGCTACCAACAAGCCCCGAGCATCCAGCCCTAAGTGCCACCCTGACCCCAACCCCACGCAGACTCTCACAGACCATCACCATCGAGTCCTCCCGGGGGTCACCAAGCCTGCCATCGCCCAAATAAACGTATCAGGTGATGTGGATGCCACTCGGACAAACCCCCAGCCCCCTCCCCAAGACACACCAGCCAACTCAACGACACGTAAAGCACACGCCGAACACACGGCAATGGACAATTTGTTCTTTATTGATTAAAAATTAGAGACATGCAGTAAAATACAAAGTCCAAAAAAGGAAAAAAAAAAAAAAAAAGCCTGAATATTTTACATCTCTCATTATAATCTACAATACACCAAAGATGTGAAGAGGATCCGTTTTCATTAACAGAGCATTGTCCTTAAAAGTAGGAACTTAAAATTACCACCTGCTTTCAGGTTCGGATCAGAAATTCGCACAAAAAAAAAACAAATCCTTAATGACACTGGAAAACAATTATGAACAGCATTGGCACTTACTGGAACAACATCAGAAAAGACAGTTGTCTAGCACTGTAATAGCCCAAGTAAAAATTCTGGATTGCTACCCAAAACGCCTGGAGAGCTACAGAGCAAATGACATCAGTTTCTTGCTTATTTTCTCCCGTGAAGAACTAACGAGCCCTGGGTTAGTGTGAACTCACACTCGAAGTCCTGGCTTTGGGAAGGTGGGGAATAACTTAATAAATAGAGGCTGCGTTGTTCCATGTGAGCGGTTCGAGTCCTACCTCTCTCAGCACCAGTACGCAAATGAACCAGCAGGCCCCCAGGGCGTGCAGGCAGAAGGGAAAATAATACTGTACCAAGACTACGTCCTCATCAGCCATGGGGCGACACGAAAAATCAAGGTGCCAGCCTGCTTTTCCCCAAGCCAAGAGGCTCACTGGGGGAAGCCGTTGGGAGTGCTTTGTGTCGAATAACAGAAGTGCCAGAGCTGGCACACACGTGTGCACGCACACGAGCGGCCAAACCCAGCCCCCAACAACTCCTGGCACCCACCTCCTTGGCTGGTCGGGGCTTCTGCTCAGCACCCTGGGGTGCTCTCACTCCCAGATTCTCCTCCTCCTCTCCTTCCCCTTCACACTCACCAGTCACGGGGCTGCAGAGAGCCGGCAGCTCCATGGGGACAGAGCCAACACCCACCTACAGGCTAAAAGGAACGAGGGCGGTATAAAAAGAGCATGCACAAGGCAGGGAGCTTCCGCAGCTGCTCATAGAGGAAAAAATATATAAATATAGATTGTTCATCAGAAGACTTGGAAATAAAAATAAGTCCTGATTGAACCCAGTCATTCTGCTTTAACACTCTGTTTCTGCATTGTTTGTGGCTGATGGAAAGCAAACACGTTTCCATCTGCGTGTTAAATTACAGGCTTCTAATTTCTGTGTAGAAAACACTCCAGAG
>NW_023303410.1:0-9888 GCF_011077185.1 Oxyura jamaicensis | reverse complement strand
GGAGACCGTGTCAAAAGCCTTGCTGAAGTCCAAAAAAATCACATCAGTTCTGCTTGCTTTCCAAACTCATGGCAAAACACCCTCAGACAAAACTCCAGCCTTTAGTATCACTGCCCCTAACAACCTGCCAGGGCCCCGGCTTGGCAAGCTGTAACCTGTATTATAAGACTTCTTGGCTTAATCCACTTTTTAATTATGTTTCATTCTGCTGCCATGACATCAGGCAGGCTCTTAATGGGGATAGATTTGATGGAGCCATCTCTGAGAGTGACTTGGATATATTTGTTTATACTGAGCGGCAATATGTTTACCTACATCTGCAAGAAGTGCAGCTCTAAATGGACGCATTAACAAGTAACCTGAAAGCTGCCTGGCAGACCCAATTCTTTTATGTACCTTGTTGCTTTAACGTAGACCATGGAGCTGCCAGTCGGGGCCAAGCTGGGGATGCACAGGAAAAAGAAGAGTGGAGATGCAAAGCAGGACTCTGGCTTTGAGTGTGGGCACTCATTTGGCAGCACTGTGCAGAATGGTGGTTTGGTCCTGGACACTGCTTGCGCCACTGAAGTGTCATGGTAACACAGCAGATAACTGAGCACCATAATGCGCTATCCTCTCCAGCCCACACAAGAGGAAACGAAACTGTGGAGCAAGCACAGGGTGTATTTTTAAAGGAACATTGAATCAAAAAAGTAGGGTTACCTGCTTTCTCTGTTGCTGCCCTGCAGCCTGAGGGCAGGTTTACTCTCTGCAGAGTGAAGCAGAAGTTGAGTTCTGTTAAAAAGGATTTCTGATTGATTGAAATCATTTCAGTCTTCAGAAAAGAAGGGAAAAATAATTCCAGAGTTACTAAATGACGAGTTATTTTTATTCACAATTTAAGTTGGGTGACAAGGCAAATTTGTCCTCTCTAATAGTCTCGCCCTCTTGACTTTACTTAAAGTAATGCATGGAGATGAATGATCAGGGGACTTAAATCACAAGAGACAAAATAACGTTTACCAGTCATTATATATATATTTTCATTTCCCACCACAACTTGAACCTTTTGAAACATTTTAATTCCAGTACCCACTTTCTCTTCCACTTGATCAAGGCCAGATAATAATTCTGAGCCAGAATATAAAATATCTCTCTGTTAATTTGGAAGCATACAGACAGTTTGTAGATCCAATACAGCATTATTTTCATTTACAGATACATTATAACTTGTCTTCACCTCACCCACCTGACAGCTATTGCCAATTTTTTGGCCATTCCCTTCCTCTTGAGTCCCAAACATACTCTTCATGCTGCTGTGTCCATAGGGACGGGCTGCACAGCCAACTCTGAAAGTCGATGTTGGTGGTGGTGAGGCACCCACAAAACACCTTCCCTAGTATTTAGCCAGCAGGCATTCACTAGAAAGAAATGCATGTGCCCTAATTAGCACATCAAATCCTGGAAAGATGGATGCACATCTGTGACAGGTAGGATCCAAACCATCCAAACCATGGCTGCCTGCACAAGCAGCTGGACCACGGCATGACTATGCACCCACAACGTGTCTGTGCGGGGTGAGAAGCTCCCTCACACAGGAGGGCTGCGAGGGTGCAAGGTTTGGAGGGAACTTCCACAGTCCCAAGAGGATGGAGAGACCACTTTTTTAAGAAGTGGTGCTAACCAGCAAGATGTTGGGTTCCCGAGCACTCCAGAAGCAAGCTGGCTTTACCACCCCCCAAGTACAGACAGGGTCTTTCTCCCTGTGCCTTCCCAGAGATTTCTGGTGAGACTCCAAGTTAAGAAATGTCCTAGTGATGGGCTGAACCCCAACTCCCACTATTGCTAATTCCAGCAGGTGACTGCAGCTCTCAAGTAGTTTTTGTGGTGACCTAGGAAAACTAACGCATTGCTGAAATGGTGGAGACAAGGAACATCTCTTGACCCACTGGCAGCTAGAAAATGTATGGATGGTGCTTATTTAACATGAGATTACAGGGTATTCCTTGTATTACCCTCATTTAATGGGTATTTTGCCCATTACTGAGATATTAGCACAAAACTAAACTTGTCATAGGAAGGAAAGCATGCCAGGATGCCAAGCCTTATTCTGAATTAAAACTGCAAAGAAACACATGGAATATGGATCTTCAGCATGATATTATTTTACATTTATGCAGTACATGACCCCACCTGTATACCTTGACAGCTAGATAGATTTTGACATTTTTAAAACAAAAATCACAGATTTAAAAAAAAAAAAAAAAAAAAAAGCCAACATGCAAATACAGCTACAGCTGTGATTCTGCTCCTGTTTCTCTATAAACACAAAACAACATATACTTTCTAGAAGTATTAAAAAGGTCACCTGTTAAAACTGATCATCTTAATTTTTAATACAAAAACATTAAATCAACTTACTTTGTGAATAACAGAAAAGTATACAGCCATTCATGTCAGCTTAACATGACAGCTCCTTCTTCAGTCTCCTCATTTCACATGATTGTATTCCACTGAAAAGTATATACACTTGAATTATCTTTTGTCATACTGGGAGTATGAACACTTTTTTACTAAAATTTCACCTTCTTCATAACATCAGTGGTTTCCAGTGGACAGTAACAGCAGTTTTGCATAATCACCTTGAAGTGACCTAATGGTATAATTTCAGATCCATTCTATCTAGTGATTATATTGTGTTTCTTCCAGCTTCATTAATACATGTCCTGTTGGATCAATACATGGTCACTTACCTTTTATTCCCTTTTCCTACAGGTTTTAAAACAAAATCCTCAAACCAGAAAAGGATCACCACTTACTTTCCTTACCTGAGCCACACAAAAACAGCTGGTGTTGCAATACCAGCAATTATCAGCAACCATAACCTTTTTTTCTGTACATTGTTATTCTTGGTGCATGCTAACTGCTGGACTAAACTTTGCCCAACAGGGTTTCCATCTCACATAATGATCCTCAGCTCTTTTCCCTTTTTCCATTTTTCTCATTCTCCTCATTAACAAGTATCCCAGTATCTGCACTCTCTCAAACACAGTAATATTCATATTTTGGCACAAAGTCATGTACCTGGTTATCCCAGCTAGTCTTTTCTGGATTTGAATGCATAAAACTTCTGCTGTCTGATGCTTTTTGGTTGCAATCTAACATTGAAAATGCCCCATGGGGAACTTATTTCTTTTACTGTAGCTTTGTTTACTTGCTTATTGAACAGAATTGGTTTAATTGTTAGCTATTCAGATTTATAAGTTACACTGATCTAAATAATTCCCTAGCCAAATGGCAGAGAGAAACCCTGAGGAGCTGGGCTTTGGTGAGATTAAATCAGTTGTGCATTAACTGTTTTAGAGCATTTGATAAAAGTGCAGCCAGCAAACTCCCCCAGACACACCCAACCCTCTTGCTCACCATAATCCAGCCTGCTTCAGTGCACCATGGGAGTGATGGTTGTACACATCTCAAACAATAACTTGAAGTTACCAGCTCAGTGTGCCTGTGTAAAACTTTTTGCACAAAGAGAGCTGCGGTTTGAAAGCGGTGACCCCAAAAACTGGGAAAATAAAGTACTGCCAGGGCTGCTTCTTCTCTCACTTAAAATTTCAGGATGACTAAATCAGGCTTTCCTTACAGCATCATTCCTCAAAATACAGATCAGAACTTCAGTGTGTTGCCTTTTGGCTATTGTCTTGCACCTCTCTGTTCTTTTCGCATAACAGCATGTTTTAGTCTGTTCTTTACCTAGTCACTGTAAAACTGCTCTCCCCAGACTGGGTGGGAATGTTCCACTGCAGAGTAACTCATCGTAGTACTATTTTTCTGTTTTACAGAAACTACAGCAGAAAAAGACACTAAGGTGATGGCTTACCACACTTTCCCTGGCCCTGCTGAAAACAAAAGAGAGCCTTTGCACCTACGCTGGCAGAACAACATCCAGACATCATTCTGTGGGTGCTGCTTTCTTTTCCACAAAGAGCACTCCTCCAGTTCTCCTATTCCTGCTACTATTGTAGAGGCATGGTGAGTTTTTGCAGTCTAGGACCAGGGAAGGAGAGGGACAATTACCTTTAAACACATAAAACACAAGCCTTACGCATTTATATCTGCAGCAGTCAGGAGCAGCATCCCTGAAATAGCAGAAAGAGCAAGGGAGAAGCAGATGCATAGCTCCACATATTGACTGCACTGCCCTACATGCGTGTGTACGAACATATCCAGCTGGAGTTTCTGTGGTATTTGAAAGGACAGTAAACCCTGAAGAGCCTAAATGTTCACAGGGGAGCTTATCAGTTGTTGATGAGGCCCTGTCCAGCCTTACAGACAGCCAGTTTCCTTCTGTGCTGGGGCACTAGTTTGCTGTGGAGCCAGCAGAAAAGTGATAAGCTGCGGAGAAGATTTTTTAGGAGTCTTGCCTATCTTCCACACCAAGTGGCCAGAGCACATTTTCCACAGTTGCCACTTACAGATAGGCCGGCTGTTCTCGGATAAGGTCGAGAAAGAAATAGGAAAATGGGTTCCAGTTACCTTCATCTCACAGTCCCTGGGGAATCTGAGATTAGGCCTGACTTTCGCATTTTTTTTCTCCCCATTTAAATATATAAATCTCCCCCAGTTTATGGCTGTGCCAGACAAGGTAGCTATGGAGTCAGCTCCGAGCAAGAGACGGATTTCAGACGGGTTATCAGTAATTTGCTGCCTGCAGCTGCCAGGCAGGAAAAGGCTGCAGGCTCTGCCAGTTGATAGCAAACACCTCAGCTACACAGGGCTGGAAAACATTTTCAACATCCCTCACCCACCCCCCAAGGGAAAAAGCGTTCTTGCAAAATTAGTCTTTTGCCAAACTGCGAGTGACTCTTTTAGGGCTGGGTACTGAGGTACGGGTGATGCTGAGCAGGACGGTGTCCTCACACCACTGGGAAGCAACACACAAGGTCCAGCTCCAGGACAGAGCAGCCCCATCCTTCAGTCCCCAGGCTGTTTCTTTAGATACCGTGAGAAATGCAAATACTCAGCGGCTGAGGTTAGCGTTCAGGGGAGATAACATGAGGAAACTCCATGGGGGGGCTCGAGCTGATGTCGGAGGTTGCTGTATCTTCATCTGCGAATCTTTCTCTGAATGTCTGACCCCCTTGCAATTGCTAGAGGCATAACAGAGCATTATCCCCATCACACCTTTCCAGGGCTGCAAACGTACACTGATAGGTTAACACATTTTACCCTCAACTTCTGACAGTGACCAGAGTCACTTCATGTTACTTGTATATATTTCTGTTGGGTGTTCCCCTTGGGACACTGTCATTAGCACATAACAATATACAATAACTGTAAATCTGACATCCCAGTTGACTGCAGTGATTTTGCATTAGGCAGGCAGGAAGGTTTCTGAGAGAAAAACTCCACAAACTGCAACATCACGTCAGCCCCTGTCAGTATTTAAAAAAGATGTCCTCTTTACTGCCTTCCTCCAAAGAGCCTCCAAACACAAGAAAGATTTGAGAAAAAGACTACATGATGCTTCAAAGATTCAGCTAAATCTTTGCTGCTCTAAGGCAGAAATGTGAAATAATAAAGAATCCCGTATTTGAGTGCTGCTCTGCCAATCCTTTTGAGTGTTGTCAGCATTTTGGGGGCATCATGTTAATAAGGAAGTGACTGAAGGGGGAAAAAAGGATTTCAAAAGTTTCATTCTCCATCCAAACTATCCCTGAAGTCCAAGGCCTACATTTTCAAGCTGCCTGCATACCTCTGTTTCAAGTAAGCGTTGATGTCTTCCAATTCATGAAAGCATGAATCAAACACCTTTAAGCAGAGCTCCTCTTCCTGCAAGTTGCTGTGACCATTTTGCCTCACTGATGCACAGCTGTTGCCAGTCCCCAACACAAGGACCGTATGGAGACCTGCTGCCCACTCCACCGCCTGTCTCCCTCTGTTTTCATCCCCGTGTCAGGATGAATGTGACAAAGGTGGACATGTTCACCCTCCTTATGAAATGCTCTCCCTCACCAAAGCGCTGCCTCAGATGGGTGGCTCCCTGCCGCTGCCCTCAGCATCCTGGCAAGTGCTGGGGCAAAACCATAGCCCTGGGAAAGGTATGAGCCACCTGTGCCCAGAAATGTGTGGGGGGTGAACCCATCATTAACAGATTGATTTTTTTGCATGTCTCTGTGCTTCTCAACATCTGCCTCCTTCAGTACTCCCTGAAGTGATGTGTTTCTGTGTGGCAGAAAATGTGCTTGCACGGGGCTCACACTGCGCCAGGCACAAGCCAGCCTTGATGGATACCAGAAAATAGCACTGCTTTGGCAGCAAAGACCAAATGAAACCAAGCACTTGGGATTTTGTAAATTGGGTTTGGCCCTGTTTTTTGGCATAACTCCCACCTTCCGGCTTGCTTGCCTGCCCTCTGCAGGCCTCTAGCCCACAAAGGGAGGGGAAAATGGGATTATTTCTGTTTTCCTCCCATGCAGGAGCCCAGCACTTTCCACACAGCCTTACAAACCCAAAACGGGCTTCTCCTGCTCAGCCAGGCACCACAGGATGCTGCTGGCATCTTCCCGGGCTGGCACAGACTGTAGCTGAGGCAGCTTCACCCCATAATGATCGAGATGTTTCGCAGAGACATGCTCCTCCTCAGCAAAGTGATAATGCTTCTAATCAGTGCTGAGACCTCCCCAAAGGGCTGTCGGGGGCAGAGGAGGGATGGGGGGGAACAGAGGTGGCTCAGCCGCTGTGCTCCTGGCAGTAACAAGGCACTGGGGCTGGAACGAGTCAAAGCTGGGAGATAAGAGAGGGCAAGAGAGGAATATTTTGCCGACAGAAAAGAAATATACATGGGACTAACCTCTAGTGCCAGTGATATTTTAATCTCATTGGCAGGGAGCTGCTCTTTGGGAATGACAGAATTAATTTGGTGGTTTTGGTGTCTTCCCCTGGTGGATCAGCAGACAGAGCGGCATGCTTGCTTTGCTGCATGCCACCTTGGCATTGGAGGCAGACAATATCCCCTGATCCAGCAGTCAGGAATACATGAAAGAAGATAAAACTTGGTGCCTGTTATCCCCTCGGGGTGACTTATGTTTGTACCCCTAGTAGCCACAGTGAAGTAGCTCCTGACCCCTGTGCTGCAAAGAAGGGGAAAACAAGCTTACAGGCTCCCAATCCTCCTTAGTTCAGGCAATAAATGAGGCACCGGTATGGCTGAGTTTCTGTGTCTCCTGTTCCCTGTTAAACCACCTCCACGATCCCTGTGTCTGCCACTAGCAACAGGAGCACAGTGCTGGCCCAAACTTTCTTGGGGCTACTGAGGAAGCTCAGCACAGGGGTGTAAATCAAGGGTCCAGCTCTGCAGGTGCCAGAAAATGGCATTCCTGATGTTTCCCCCCTGCAAATAAAAATCCACCAGGTGCAGTATAGAGGAGAGGTTTTGCCTCTGCTCCTCCAGATACCCAATGGTGCCCCATACACACAAGTACATCCCTTGTAAAGCCAGCCACATCAGAAGGAAGACACCATACCATCACAGGCACAGCAGTACTTTCAAACATTCCCATTTGCAAAGCATCAGTTCGTTGCAGTACCTCGATGATGTCCTTGTGCAGTATTTCAGTGACATAGATAAGACATCGGCATTAGCTTCTCTTACAGCAGGCCTGCAAACCCCTTCCCCAACACAAAACCATGGTATCCTACAAGCCAGTTTTCTACCACAGAGATTTTCCTAATTCCTATCTTATACCAGATAATGAAATAGCTCAAAGCATAGGGTGTGGGAAAGAGGAAGACTTAGACTGAATTCAAGCCACTGTAGACGGTTCTTAATTTGACAACTGTCCTACCAATTATAAAAAGTATCTGTAAAAGAAATGTAGGCATTGTGCTTGGGATAGCTGCCTGAATTAGGCCTCAGAGAGTTGAAGCATCTTATTCACAGGTGATAGGAGCAATTCAGACAACCTCTTCTACATCATGGCCAGCAGAGCAGTCTCAGTGCCTACTGCTGTCACTCAGTTCAGCCCGTATGCCTAAGTGCAATATTCACATGGAATATTCACCTACCACAGCTAGATTAATTCCCATTATTATTGGAAAAGGAAGAAAAATATGATTCTGTTCTGGTTTAATCTCTAGAACATCAAAGGGTGGCCCAGGGAAAGAAAAAAAAAAAAATATTAATTTAAAAAAACCTGTTCAATTCATGCTTTTCCAGGTAAAGAAACTAAGCCTCAAGACATGCTTCTTTAATTTGTCAGTGTATTGCATGCTGCTGCTGAGAGCTTTCACTGTAAAGAGCCTCCAGTGTGGTCCAAAACAATAACAGGGTATTTGTTAGGCAGGAAGAAAATCCAGAGTTTCATTATGTTGAGAGACACCAAAAAAATAAAAAAATAAAATAAAAAATGGAGAACAGACAGTAGAAAAAACACATTAATGCAGCCTTGTAGCAGAGGTCTGCCAATTTCAGAGTGAAAAACAAAAGGACTGTAACCTATACTGGATAATATCAGAAACTATAGTAAAAAAGGTTAAAAGAAATCATCCCTTCCTACCACATGTTTATTGCTTGCCTTTGTTTAGACTTAAATGCCTAAGGGCTCTTTTTTTTTTTTTTTCCTCCTAATCAGTATTTTGGGGGAGTTTTAGTCATCATTTGGTACAAGATGTTGTTTTTCTTCAAAGAGCTGAAGTGGACTTCAGTGCAGAATGAAGATGTTGGTCACTCCAGGAGACAAAATTCCAAATGAGTATGCAAACTGTGTGAGTGGAAAAAAGTCCCAACGAGACCACTCCAGCAACAGAGACACGCACAGGCTCCCTCATAAAATGTGACAATATAACAAAGAAATTTAATTCCTGCCAACCCTCTGATAAATGTTGTACATGCCATGCCTGGATATTTCCTCTTCTTCCTCTCTGTCTTAAGAGGGGACATTGAGCAAAACATTAAGCTCAGACTGTCTATAAAGATTCACTGGCTTGCTGACAAAGTCTGCCAATTACCAGCAGGACAATCACAGAGCCAGCGAAGTCAGTAGCATAAGAGTTGCTCAAGAAAGAATCACTCAGACTGATAGGGCCTCACCATTGTGTGTGTGTGCCGAAACTACCAGCTAACTGAGGTGGGAAACGACTTCTAAAGAAGACAGGCACTCCTCCTGATCTTGATTAACTCCCTTTGTATTGTGGTTTACAGAAATATGTCAGCGTTCTCCATCAATCTGCCAGCAAGTCTTTTCTCTAACATATTTCAGCTTGCCACTTGGCCTTTCACTGTGGATAGGTGCTGCCACAGCTGATATAGCTCCCGTACGTCATCAGGGAGCAGCGCTACCTCTTTCAGCTGGTGCTGACCTTCCCCCTTGGCAATAAAAATGAAGCAAGACAGCAACTTCAAAAATGATGGCGTCCTGCAGTAACCATAGAAGATGTGGATTTGGAAGTGAATACTTTTCCTGCTTCTTCAAATCTTCCTCAGGAATCAGAGCAGTTGTATAAGGGAAACATCAGAGACAATGTCATTGAAAAATATTGCTGTTTCGTTGAACCCACCTCTATGGGCGTTTGTTGCCAAGAACAATTACAACATTTTAGCTTTTAAAATTATTATTTTTCTTGAAATCACAGAATCACAGAATCACAGAATTTCTAGGTTGGAAGAGACCTCAAGATCATCAAGTCCAACCTCTGACCTAACACTAACAGTCCCCACTAAACCACATCCCTAAGCTCTACATCTAAACGTCTTTTAAAGACCTCCAGGGATGGTGACTCCACCACTTCCCTGGGCAGCCCGTTCCAATGTCTAACAACCCTTTCGGTATAGAAGTTCTTCCTAACGTCCAACCTAAAACTCCCCTGGCACAACTTAAGCCCATTCACCCTCGTCCTGTCACCAGGCAC
>NW_023303409.1:0-3741 GCF_011077185.1 Oxyura jamaicensis | reverse complement strand
AAATAATAGTAATTTTTCCATAAAAATTAATACTAGAATGATCTTTATTGTAAGGTAGTCTGACACAATGGCAATAGCTCTACTTGTTCAACTTATTCATTGATGACCTGGACAATGGAATAGAGTGCACCCTCAGCAAGTTCGCTGGTGACACAAAGCTGGGAGGAGTGGCTGATACCCCAGAGGGCTGTGCTACCATTCATAGGGACCTCGGCAGGCTGGAGAGATGGGCTGAAAGGAACCTTATGAAGTCCATCACGGGCAAGTGCAGGGTCCTCACCTTGGGAGGAATAACCCCAAGTATCAGTACAGTCTGGGAGCTGACCTTCTAGAGAGCAGCTTTGCAGAGAGGCCTGGGAGTCCTGGTGGACAGCAGGTTAACCATGAGTTAGAAGTGTGTCCTTGTGGGGGTGAACGGTATCCTGGGGTACATTTGGAAGAGTGTTGCCAGCAGGTCAAGGGAAGTGATCCTCCCCTTCTACTCAGCCCTGGTAAGGCCACACTTGGAGTATTGCGTCCAATTCTGGGCTCTCCAGTACAAGAGAGACATGAAGGTACTGGAGCAAGTCCAGAGAAGGGCTGCTCAGATGATTAGGGGACTGGAGCACCTGTCATACGAGGACAGGCTGGTAGAGCTGGGCCTGTTTATCCTGGAAAAATGAAGACTGAGGTGAGATCTCATTAATGTATATAAATATCTAAGGGGAGGGTGTCGAGAAGATGGAGTCAGTCTCCTTTCAATTGTGCCCAGTGACAGGACAAGAGGCAATGGGCACAAACTGAAGCCCAGGAGGTTCCGACTGAATATGCAAGGGAACTTCTTTACTGTGAGAGTGACAGAGCACTGGAACAGTTTGCCCTGTTGTGGAGGTTGTGGAGTCTCCTTCTTTGGAGATATTCAAAACCTGCCTGGATGCCATCCTGCACAACATGTTCTAGGTGATCCTGCTTGGCATGGGGGTTGGACAAGATGATCTTCAGAAGTCCCTTCCAACCCTGGTCATTCTGTGATTCTATGATTCTGTGCTAAAGTTCCCTAAATGTACATAACTAATTCACTTTGATTTATAGAACTCACTTAGCCCATTGTTGTCTATGTGCTGAATAGTCAAATGTCTTAGATTGTAGTACATGTTGCTATCAACACATCTTCTTTGATATGTAACAGGATATAACAAAAATTGTTGGTTCTTTCAATGAATGCTAGACTTAAAAATACACATATAAGTCAAACAACCAGCCTTCGAGTTCTGGCTACCTATTAATTCCATTAAAGAAACATAGTAATTTATACAATGTGGAATTTACACAACTCAACCGATTCCTTCAGTTGCTCCAGACTACAATATTTTAACAAAAGAAAAAGTTGCAATACCAATTCTGTGTGTACACGTATAAATAGAACAGAAGTTGCAGTCAGCACAATGTTCTCTGTTAATCTTGCAGTGGGAAAATAAAATAAGTTTTACAATGAAAAGGTGATAATTCAATAAATAGTAACTAATTCTGCTATCTTTATTTACCCTGATACTCACCATTCATTAACAAAGTGAGACCTCACTAATAAGGACTAATGGTAGGTTTTGTTAAAGTCTTAATTTCATTTGAGAAATGCAAAAGGCCTAGTGTAGCATCTGCTAACATTAAATTCTGCAAAACTGTTGAAATCATGTTTAACAACTTCTAATGGCTTTGTTTGGGCTATTTTTTTATTGTTGTGTTTTTTTGTTATTATTATTTTGAAATAATGCAAAATAGCAAATACTACTTTTTCATAAAACTTCTATCAAAATATTTTGCATGTCCCATGAGATCAGGGTTATTAATTTCTCATACTTGTCGTAGAGCTCTGTTTCTGATTTGTTATTTTTCTTTGTTCAAACAGCAACATAAATGAAAGCAAAGAAAGACAACAACACATTGACAACCTAACAAGTGGGTTTTGAGTTTTGACGTGTTACAACATAGACCACTTGCTCTTTTACAGACAACCCCAAAAATTCTGAGCAAGATTACACTTCTATTCTTTGCAAAGGTTCAGTCATGCTATTTTCTCATTGGAAATGAACTCTGAGACAGATTTCTATAATGCATATAAAGAAAAATATAGCATAAGTCTGATTCCACTTAGCACAGACCTGCAGATAGGAAATCAGTTGTTTCTGTTCCCTGGGTTTCAAGAGAGTTTCCCTACTCTTCCATCCATTAGGGAGCCTTGTAGCTTTCTTGAGAGAATCATAGCCCCATAGAACAGAAGCAAAATATTTTCTAACCATCTTATTCCATAAAGCAGGTTTTAAAAGAGATTTGATATTTGAATAAATACAAAGCATTTTTTACCTGAAAAAAATACCTCACCATAGATACCTTTACCTATAGATAGGCATGTATAAGGCAAAATTCAGCTTTAAACTAGGAGTTAAAAGTATCTCTTTGAAAGGGAAACTTTTTAAAAACTGTATACATACTGCTGACACATCAACATTTATTACTGAAAATCCTAGGTGTGAAGTCCCAGGACTAACACCTCACTTTTCTTTCATCCCCATGTTTGCCAACCTGGAAATGAAAGCAGCTGGTTGATTGTCCTTCCAAAGGGTGTCCTTCCAATGCAAAGCTATTTTTGCATGCAACATGTATATTCTTTATTGTTCATCAATATATTAAAAGTCAGATCTTGTGGACTTTAATACTGCAGGGACCTACTGTATTGACAGTCCTGGGGACCGCAGTCCTGTAATAATCTGTTTTGCATATTATAAAGCAGTACCACAAGGCTTTGTGAAATACTTTGGAGATGAGAAATAATGGGATATTCATCCCAGCAAATATTGAATTTTTGATTCAGTCATATCTGACAACCTTATTCATCTATGACTGTAATAGACAACATGATACCAGTTACTGCTGTGGTGAATATGGCACAAAGTTCTAGTTATTTCAGTAAATATGCAATGTTATTTTATCCGTACTGTGATAAATACAAGTACAGTTTACCAAGGTCAGTAAACTGAGGTGCTTATCTGACCATTTATGTCTTGCTCACCATTTAAATGAATGTGTTATTAAAAATTTCTATTCAACCAACAGTATCGTAGACTAATCAATTATCGTAGACTAATCAATAGCCTTAGCTATCAAGGATAAAAGCAAAGAAAGAAGACTATTAACATAGCTTCCTCTGTTCACAGAAAGAAAGAAACCTGGCTTTGCTTCATTCATGCTCTTGTGATTTGAAAGAGAGGTATTATTACATTTGGTTTTCAGATATCAACCTTTATATGAGCAATTTTGAGAAATTGTATGCAATTTAATTCCAGTTTTCACTTGCACACAGGTAGAACTGATATTTTTGATTGTATGTTTATTACATGTTAAATTGAGAATGAGGCCACATTTGTGAATCACTGTTAAATTCTTCTCCTACTGTGTTTTAAATGAATATACATATATATAGTTTTATTTTAGCATTTTATTATTATTGGCTCTCTTTTAATACATTTTAAGTTAATTTTCCTCTTAAAAAGTTCTTTTCCTCTTAAAGTTAAAAAAGAAGAGAAGAGAAGAGAAGAGAAGAGAAGAGAAGAGAAGAGAAGAGAAGAGAAGAGAAGAGAAGAGAAGAGAAGAGAAGAGAAGAGAAGAGAAGAGAAGAGAAGAGAAGAGAAGAGAAGAGAAGAGAAGAGAAGAGAAGAGAAGAGAAGAGAAGAGAAGAGAAGAGAAGAGAAGAGAAGAGAAGAGAAG
>NW_023303408.1:0-4878 GCF_011077185.1 Oxyura jamaicensis | reverse complement strand
GGCTGCCCAGGGAAGTGGTTGAGTCACCATCCCTGGAGGTCTTTAAAAGACGTTTAGATGTAGAGCTTAGGGATATGGTTTAGTGGGGACTGTTAGTGTTAGGTCAGAGGTTGGACTTGATGATCTTGAGGTCTCTTCCAACCTAGAAATTCTGTGATTCTGTGATTCTGTTGGAAATGCAACAGCCTTTGTTTCTAATGAATGATGTGTCTAATTTGATAGATTTTTAAAATTTTATTTTTATTGCTACTTGAACTAATAGGAAACAAATTTACTGTTTAAGAGACAATTTTCTCAAATCAGAAACGGTTACTTCTAGTGGCAAATTTGCAGAGAGCTCATGTGACCAGCTTGATTATACGTCTTGTAAAATCTTGGCTTGAGAGAATTCTAGCTTCTTTCTTTCTGGGCCTCATAGGCTCTTGCCTAGAAACCATCATAGCTATCAAAAAGAGGTTCCTATGAGACTTTCTAAGTAGATGCAGGCTCAAAAATAGGACTTATATCAGGCTTTATAAGGCTCCTTTTAGCTGTAGAAGGATCAAAGCACTTCCATCACAGATGCCTATCTAGGGAAAACGATCACATCCATTTATGAAATATACTACATTTAAAAATATTGACTCATAGCATTGAGGTGATAAAGTCTTTTGCTGATGAATACTTTAACCTTCCACCTACTGTGCAGGCAGGTTGCTCCATTGATGGCAAGGAAAAAGCCAGGTTGACCAAAATGAAGAAATTGGATAAATAACCTTGACTGAAGAACTCTTGTCAAGTGTGCTCCCAACATTGTGCATGAGTCATTTCTGTTCTGGTGACCTCTCCACTGGGAAAGGGCACCGGGACCTCAGCCCCATCTTGCCTGCCCTGGGACGAGTCAGAGGAGATCCTGCCTCCATGTTTCTGCTGGGAAGGGCCAGCCTGATTCCCCTATGGACAATATGGTCTTTGTTTCACCTTAATTTTCAAGAAGGCACTCAGTTATGGGTGCTTGGGCTCATTAGGAGGAAACAAATGGGTGTGCCACAACAAACTGCACTGTGAGCACTTGTTACCAAAAACAGCAGTGTTAATGCTTAGCATGTAAATACAATATTATCTGTTGGCATCTGATGTATTAGATTTCATACGGTGTTGATAAGACTACTGAAGTCTGATATGAGAAATGAAATTGTTGCATTATGCAATAGAAAGGTGCATTGCTGGCTGGGTTGTTAACTTTTCAGGGAAAGAGCTGCCCAGGTCCGTATCAGAGACTCCTAGTTCTGCTGCAGATTATCATAGCAGCATGCCTTGCTACTGTTTAGGGAGGAGAATCATTTAGCTTTATAGATCTAAGAATTTGTTCCCAAGAGATCTCCCCCTGTTTGACTAAAGCAGTGTTGCAAACCTTTGTTGCATAGTACCAAACCTTTGTTGCATAGTACCAAACCTTTGTTGCATGGTACCAAAACACACTTTCCATAATATTTTTTCCTTCATTCATCTGACTCCTAAACTGGACTTGTGTCTTAAAGAGGCATCTGATATTTTTAAGAACTAAACATTATTTCTTGCTTGAGCACGTTCAGAGAAAACAATCTTCTAGATCTGGTACATAAACAAGAAACCTTTCCAGTTTTAAAGTAGAGAATTTATTTTCTTGTTTATAGAAAAAATCCTGTTCAAGGAGATCCTGTGTGTGGATCCTTCTGTGGGAAGCAAATGTGAGTGTGGAAGGCTACTCACTTGTGAGTCACAAGATGAGGTTTCTTTTTGACAAAAATATTTTAATGAATCTATAGCCACTTAGTTCTTGCCTATAATTAGTCCACATAACATGGTTATTTGCAGGTGAACTGTGGCTATGGAGATGAGATTCACATCCTTCGCTGTGGCAGTTCCAATGTAAACCCATAGAAATAAGAGTAAACATGTCATGGCTTTTCCAAGTCCTGCCTAGTATCTCAAGTTCTGATACCTCCCTTTTACTTTCTTGTGGACAGAGTATCTTTTCCTTTCTTTTGAATTATTCACTTTCTAACAACCTTTCTGTTGCAAATTTATATTACTGACAACTCACTCCTGAGTCTAGCTGTGTGAAAAACTAAGCCCCTCCAGAAACCTTTAGTTTTGTGTCCTTTGCACAGATTCCTGTAACTAGTGGCACAGGTGCTCTGGCTGTGGCATGAACTGCTTGGATGGGTGGGGGACAGTTCTTGTGACCCAGAAGTCTGTCTTTTTAATATACTGCTTATCTGTAACTATTATGCAAAACATCCTGTTGCTTAGTAAATGGAAAGGAAAACTGCCTAGAGGGATCCTGCTGTCATGAAAACCTGTAATTTTTTATTCTTGGTTGTGAAGCCATGTAGGCTCATTCTACACAAGCGAGATACTGCAGAGCCTGGCCCTCAACCATTACTGTATTTTCATACTCAGATCTTGACTCTTGAATATCCCATGTCTATTAAGAGTACAGATAATTGAGACTAAGTACTTTCATAACTTGCTGAAAATCTAAGACAGGGTGTTACAGGGTAGAGAAAGAAGCATACAGAAAATCAAGGACCAGCTTAGGGAAGGGAAGCAACCTGATGGTAGTACAGTGCTCACATTATGGTACTAATAGATATAGTTTCTACTGCACTTTGACATTTTCTATTCCCGTAAGAAACTTGCAAAATTCTGTATGAAAATGCTGCAAGTTTCACCCAGCGAAGGAGAAAAATGAAGAGCTGTGCTGGTGTTGAGATTCAGTGGTAATTCCTTAGCCCATGTATCAAGCAATCAGATGACAGTCATGTGCTGTATTTGTGCATCATACAATGTGAAGTACTTGCCTGGAAAGCGCTGCGTGTAACACTGGGTCTGGAGAGCCTATCTTGAGCATGCTCTGTTGAAAGAGATTTGGATCCTGAGTAGTGTGCTCTTTACCACCTATAAATTGTATACCTTGTTATTGAGGGAAAAAAGCAGGGGTATAGAGAAAAGAGAAAAGCCTGTTGCCCTTGCTTCTATTAAGTAGTGTTGCACATTTAATGGATGGGTAACAGGAAAGAGTGTAAGGGGACGCCATTGTTAATGGGAGCTCCTGCAGGTTTTATTATACTTGTGCCTGCTATAGTTAGGGTTGAGCAACTGTTTCCATTATGAACTCCTATTTCAGGGGTTTATAACTTGGTTGTAAAAATTTGCTCCAGGCTAAACTGTAACTCACAGGGTCTTCGCCTGGGAGAATTTTTTTTTTAAACAAAACTTCAAAAGAAGAACTCCTTCTAGTCACTTTTCAGAAAGCTTGCACAGGAGCCAAATTTTACTTGAACTGTTTAAAACTAGGAATTGATTAAATTTCTCTCTGTCATAGTTTTTTTTTTTTTTTTTTTTAAAAAAAAGCTTGAACAACTTTTCAAAATATGGCTGAAGAATGCAGGCGACAAAGAGAGGAATGCCACAGTGACTCACCTAATGTCCAGTCAGTCTGGTAGCTGTTCAGTTATGGGAGGTTGTGTGCTGTTATGTGGTGGTTGGGAGCTGTCTTGGGCAGAGTGACCATGAAATGGTAGAGTTCTCTATTTTTGGCTAAGTCAGGAGGGGGACCTGCAGTAAAACTGCTGTTTTGGATTTCCGAAGGGCAGACTTTGAGCTGTTCAGGACACTGGTTGGCAGAGTCCCTTGGGTGGCAGTTGTGAAGGGCAGAGGAGTCCAGGAAGGTTGGGTACTCCTCAAGAAGGAAATCTTAAAGGTTCAGGAGCGGTCTGTCCCCACGTGCCCAAAGACGAGTCACTGCGGAAGAAGACTGGCCTGGCTGAACAGAGAGTTGTGGCTAGAGCTTAGGAAAAAAAAGAGGGTTTATGATCTTTGGAAAAGAGGGCAGGCCACTGAGAAGAATTATAAGGATGTTGTAAGGATGTGTAGGGACAAAATTAAAAAGGCCAAAGCTCATCTGGAGCTTAATCTGGCTATTGCTGTTAAAGATAACAGAAAATGTTAAATGTATTTATAATAAATACATTAACACAAAAAGGAGGACTAAGGAGAATCTCCATCCTTTACTGGATGCTGGGGGAAACTTAGTGAATGCCTTCTTTGCCTCAGTCTTTAGCAGCAAGACCAGTTGTTCTTTAGATACCCAGTACCTTGAGCTGCTGGAAGGGGATGGGGAGCAGGATGTGGCCCTCACAATCCATGAGGAAATGGTTGGCGACCTGCTACACTTAGATGTATGCAAGCTGATGGGGCTGGATGCAATCCACCCAAGGGTACTGCAAGAACTATTGGAAGAGCCGGACAAGCTGCTTTCCATCATTTATCAGCAGTCCTGGCTATCAGGGTAGGTCCCAGTTGACTGACAGCTAGCAAATGTGATGCCCATCTACAAGAAGGGCCGGAAGGTTGACCCGGGAAACTATAGGCCTGTTAGTTTGACCTCAGTGCAAAGGAAGCTCATGGAGCAGATTATCTTGAGAGTCATCACACAGCACTTGCAGGCAAGCAGGCCCAGTCAGGATGGGTTTATGAAAGGCAGATCCTGCTTGATGAACCTGATCTCCTTCTATGACAAAGTGATGTGCTCAGTGGATGAGGGAAAGGCTGTGGATGCATTGACTTCAGTAAGGTTTTTGACACGGTTTCCCACAGCATTCTCCTCAAGAAACTGGCTGCTCATGGCTTGGACTGGCGCACGCTTCGTTGGGTTAGAAACTGTCTGGGTAATCGGGCCCAAAGAGTCATGGTGAATGGAGTTAAATCCAGTTGGAGGCTGGTCACTAGTGGAGTCCCCCAGGGCTCAGTACTGGGGCCAGTTCTCTTTATTATCTTTATTGATTATCTGAATGAAGGGATTGAATGCACCCTCAGTAAGTTTGCAGATGACACCAAGTTAGGTGCGTGTGT